>NW_011493443.1:4074-7215 GCF_000754665.1 Bison bison bison | reverse complement strand
ATGGACTGGTTGGATCTCCTTGCAGTCCAAGGGACTCTCAAAAGTCTTCTCCAACACCACAGTTCAAAAGCATCAATTCTTCAGCGCTCAGCATTCTTCACAGTCCAACTCTCACATCCATACATGACCACTGGAAAAACCATAGCCTTGACTAGACGGACCTTTGTTGGCAAAGTAATGTCTCTGCTTCTGAATATGCTATCTAGGTTGGTCATCACTTTCCTTCCACAAACTTGCCACACTGACTTCTGCCAATTCCAGCTTCCATGTCCATGGCCTTTTATGAGTACACAGTGCTGTTCATTATATGTGACAAGGTCCTTGCTGAATTAAATGCATCGTGTAGAATGATCCTACATGGGAGAATAAATCTGTGCAATACTAGATTCACCATGTACATAGATGTGTATTGTTTTCAGATTATGTGAACCAGTATGCACCTATACAAGGAAACAAAATCCTGCTCCAAAGATTCTTTGAGAAACTAAGTTATAAACAGCAGCAACTACTTACACATGCTGCTGCCTCATGACCATTCAAAAGCGCAGTCCATTACTTGCTCTTTTCTTTCCATTTAGTAAAAAGGAAGTTGTAGCACATAATTGGAATGATTGTTGCACAAGTGGCCATGGGTCAATTTGAGTTATAGAAAACTCAAACAGGATAAGAAAATACAGATACTTAAACACAAGAAAACACCCACCTCCAACTGGATGCCAGACTATTGATGACTGTGCAGCAGAAGATAGATGAATTACAGCATGTGAGAAACTAACAAGCTCCTTAAGTCACCACAATCTGGGAACTATTCATGTTTTCTAGAGCAAATAGTTTTTCAAGTTTTAAAAGAAATAAATTTCCTTTCATTATGCTACAGGTTGTATGATTGTTATTTTTGTATTAAATCAACCCATATAATATTGCTTTCAAAAGCACAGTTTGAGCTTATTTACACAATGAATATCTAATTGATTTATTAACTAAATATTTATTGAGAACTCTTCTAGGTACTGAATATATAGGAATGGACAGTTTAAAATTCCTATCCCCACTGAATTTACATTTTAGAAGAGGGCAATAAAAATGAATAAATAATAAAACACATAATATGTCTGATGGTGATAAGTGCTTTGAGAAAATAAAAGCAAGGAAAGGTAGGCTGCAGTTTTAAGCAGGTGGTCAAGAAAGACCTTTCTGAGAAGGTCATCTTATATCTTATATCTTAAAGAAAATCTTATATCTTGTAGAAATCAGCATTTGTGCTGTGACCAGAAGATTGAGAACAAAGAACCAACCAAGAAGAGATTTAGAGAGGAGGGTTTGGGCAGAGAAAATATAGAGTCTTGGGTTGGAATGAGTTTTTTGCAATAAGGACAGAAACAGATTAGAATGTTTGGAGGCTGATGAGTGACAGGGGGAGTGCAATGAACGAGGTCATAGACATAGGCAGAGGACAGATTGGTAGGGTCTTGGTATTAGCTTCCTGGGGCTGCCATAACAAATTTCCACAAACTCTGTGACTTAGATCAGAGTTCTATGAATAGAAATTCATAGTTCTGGAAGCCAGAAGTCTGAAGTCAAAGATATCTGCAGATTATGCTCTCTCGGAAGGCTCTCGTGGAGGAGACTTCCTTGGCTTGTGGAACCATAACGCCAATCTGTGCCTTTGTCTTCAAAATGCCTTGTTCCTTCATTCTCTTTGTCTTCCGCATTTCTTAATAAGGCATCCTTCACTGGGTTTAGGGACCATTAGCTCAGGAGGATCTCATCTTGAGATTTCCCATAATTACTTCTGCAAAGACCTTTGTTCCAAAAAAGTCACATTCTGAGATTCCATGTAGACATCTTTTAGGGTGACACAATTCACTTCATTACAACCTTGGAAGTCCTGAAAAAAGTGGTTGATTTTATGTTCAATAGAAAGCCATTCCAATATGCTTTTTAAAGGTCCCTTTGAGCATTATTTTCATGGCTGCAGTCACCATCTGTAGTGATTTTGGAGCCCAGAAAAATAAAGTCTGACACTGTTTCCACTGTTTCCCCATCTGTTTCCCATGAAGTGATGGGACCAGATGCCATGATCTTCATTTTCTGAATGTTGAGCTTTAGCCAACTTTTTCACTCTCCACTTTCACTTTCATCAAGAGGCTTTTTAGTTCCTCTTCACTTTCTGCCATAAGGGTGGTGTCATCTGCATATCTGAGGTTATTGATATTTCTCCCAGCAATCTTGATTCCAGCTTGTGTTTCTTCCAGTCCAGCGTTTCTCATGATGTACTCTGCATAGAAGTTAAATAAACAGGGTGACAATATACAGCCTTGATGAACTCCTTTTCCTATTTGGAACCAGTCTGTTGTTCCATGTCCAGTTCTAACTATTGCTTCCTGACCTGCATATGAATTTCTCAAGAGGCAGGTCAGGTGGTCTCGTATTCCCATCTCTTTCAGAATTTTCCAGAGTTTATTGTGATCCACACAGTCAAAGGCTTTGGCATAGTCAATAAAAGCAGAAATAGATGTTTTTCTGGAACTCTCTTGCTTTTTCCATGATCCAGTGGATGTTGGCAATTTGACCTCTGGCTCCTCTTCCTTTTCTAAAACCAGCTTGAACATCAGGAAGTTCACTGTTCATGTATTGCTGAAGCCTGGCTTGGAGAATTTTGAGCATTACTTTATTAGTGTGTGAGATGAGTGCAATTGTGCAGTAGTTTGAGCATTCTTTGGCATTGCCTTTCTTTGGGATTGGAATGAAAACTGACCTTTTCTAGTCCTGTGGCCTCTGCTGAGTTTTCGAAATGTGCTGGCATATTGAGTGCAGCACTTTCACAGCATCATCTTTCAGGATTTGGAATAGCTCAACTGGAATTCTATCACCTCCACTAGCTTTGTTTGTAATGATGCTTTCTAAGGCCCACTTGACTTCACATTCCAGGTTGTCTGGAGAAGGCTAAGCACCGAAGAATTGATGCTTTTGAACTGTGGTGTTGGAGAAGACTCTTGAGAGTCCCTTGGACTGCAAGGAGATCCAACCAGTCCATTCTGAAGGAGATCAGCCCTGGGGTTTCTTTGGAAGGAATGATGCTAAAGCTGAAACTCCAGTACTTTGGCCACCTCATGTGAAGAGTTGACTCATTGGAAAAGA
>NW_011493443.1:0-3802 GCF_000754665.1 Bison bison bison | reverse complement strand
CCAGTACTTTGGCCACCTCATGTGAAGAGTTGACTCATTGGAAAAGACTCTGATGCTGGGAGGGATTGGGGGCAAGAGGAGAAGGGGACAACAGAGGATGAGATGGCTGGATGGCATCACTGACTCGATGGACGTGAGTCTCAGTGAACTCCGGGAGTTGGTGATAGACAAGGAGGCCTGGTGTGCTGCGATTCATGGGGTCGCAAAGAGTCGGACACGACTGAGTGACTGATCTGATCTGATCTGATCTTGAGCATTATTTGGAGACTGGATTGTAAGTGGACATGGATAGAAGCAAGAAAATCAATCAGTAAGACTGAGCTTTGCTATGGTAACCCAGGAGAGAGATGATGGTCTTCTCTAGACTTGTAGCAATGGAGAGGTAGAAGAGATGGTAAGACTTAGGAGTAGATAGGAAATAGAGATAAAAAAAAAAGAAGAATGAAATATCTCTGCTAAGGCTTTGAGCAATTCTGTGTACGATGAAGAGGACTCAAAACAGAGGGAGTTTGGTTGGAAAATTGAGAATTCTCCTTTGGACTTGTTTATATAGTCCTGTATTATATGTTTAGTTCTCAAACAGTCTTCTGTATTTGAATTGTTATAATAAAGCTTTCGTTTAAACAGTCATGACATCTTAAATTGCATCTTGTACCTCTAGTGTTTTTTTCCCCCATTAGCTGAAAATAATTAAAGCTTTCTTAGTATAGCTGCAGACAGGGATTCTGAAATCTCCTGGCACTTTTTATTTGGGAGGTATCATCAAGATAATGCAGCATACACATATGTCAGCTGTATTTTATATGAGTGATATCATCATTATTGAAAACTATTTTAAAAATTCTGACAGAACTTGGAGACCTCAGAGTTCCTCAGACTGACCTGAAAAACAGTAGTGAAGAAATTCACATCAGGTAAGATTCAGGTATTTCTGTTTGTGAGTACCATAAAAAATGCCCCAGGGTATCTGTCATTGTAGAAAGCTTAAAAAAAAATAAAAATAGTAAAAGTGCAGCTTGCTCCAGGGAATGCCCTGTTTACAATAGCTCTTAGGATGTTAGGTTTAAAGACTTCCTTCAAGGAAAATCCTCCAGAGAGGTTTGGAATTTTAACAAAAAGGCACACCTTGGCTTGATATAGAGTAAGACATATAGCCCAGGTAGTGTCCAAACCTTCAGAATATTTTGTAAACTGCAGTGGAGGTTGACTGTTGGGACATGGATCAGCAGACTGCAGAAACCGCAGCTTTCTTCACTCATCAACTTCTCTCTTCGTCACCACTGTCCTGTGTTTGCCTCGTGCACCTATCATCCAGGTGAGAGTGGGTGGGGTAACTATGGAGCACTGATTCTCTCAGGGAGTCTGAAATCTCAAGTCTGTCCTTCGGAATTGGGCTTTGCCTTTCACTCTCCTGTTCCTCTCTCTTTTCAATCTGGTTTCTAGAAAGAATACTTGCTTGTCTTTTGCTGCTTCTCCTGAATAAAGGCCTCATGAATCCTTTTCCGCAACTCCAAGGAGGAGGATGAAGCTATTAACCAGGGATACTAGAGTGACTGCAAGGCTGTGGATATCCACTGCCTCCCTTTTTGCATCAAAAGCTAATCTGCCAGATTCTCCTCTGCCTATTGCTATCTCAGTGCTCTCCTTTGAGAGACTGCTTCCTCCCTCCTTTTAACCACTTAGGTTCGAACACTGGGAGGAAGGAAGACCAGGATGGAACCTGAATTTCCTGTCCTGGCAGGATCTTGTTGTGTTTGGAGGTCCCTGAATGGCCACACAAGGCTATGTGAGTGTGCTCATTCGTGTGTGCTGACATACACAGATCTTGGTATCTTGTCCTTTATCACACTGAACTTGTCCTTCTTCATTTGGATGTGGCTGACAATTCACTCACTCTCTTTAATATGGTAATCTAGGATTTAACCTAGGATTTTAATCTTTAACCAAGGATTTTCTAAGTCAAGATCTTCCACCCCAGGTCAGAGTTCGATGTTCCGACAGCTAACATAGCCCTCTCTTTTCACTTTTATTTCTCTTGAGAGAGTGAATGTATTGGTGTGCTGTGTAGGCATGAGTCTGTTTATTGATTCATTTAACTCATTTTTAAACCTCTACTATGTGTCAGGTGATGTTAATATACAGATACGTGAGATAGATTTTACTATCTTGAAAAAACAACTTAGTCCAAGAAATGGATGTTTAATCAAATACTTCATGTACAATGTAACCTTTTCATGAAAACAAGGATGTATAAATCTTTTTCTGGACATTGTGAAGATAACAGTCAGTTTCTACCTTGTATTCTGATTACAGACCTTTAAGAAAGTGATTACTTTAAAGCCGACTCTAGGTAACTAAATGGGTGGTTAAATAGAGGAACCAGAACATTTATGTGAAAGAATGCAAAGTTTTAGAGAACTATAGATGATTGTTTTGACTGTAGTCTAGGATAATAGGTTAAAAAGAGAAAATTTATGATGTATATGTTGGCAGAAGACAGATCACCCAAAGAATCTGAAAAGAAAAGAATGCTATGAAATTGAGAAGAGAATTCACAATTCTACAGTAGTATCATTTGCATTTTTTCTGATTTGTTTTCTCTCGTGGCTTGAGACAACCAGAAATTATAAGTAAAAATTCAGGATGGGGTTCAGAGGACATAATTAAGATGTAGAAAAATAAGAGAAGAAAAGCAGAAAGTGATCCTACAATAGCAAAAGTGAGAGATGTTTAAGAAATATTTATAGTTAAATTATGCCAAATTCCTTAGACTTTGAAGATGATATGAGATGAGAAAAAGGTCATTGAATGGACAAAAGAGTATGTTTGATTTCAACACAATGATAAAATTTAAAAAAAGAGACTGAAAGGATTTGAAGAGTCAATGATATGATAAAAAAGTAGAAGTAATGGGTAATGAGTAACTGATGAATTTAGGAATAGAAGTCATATAACAACAAGGACTAGTATGATAAAGGAAGGTTGTGCTGATTCTCTCTTTTTTTTTTTTTTTCCCTAGAGGAAAAAGTTAAGGTACTTAAAATTTAAAAGTTACTCAACTATCTTAAGGCTCAGTTTCACTATTTATGAAAAATGATTGGATAATATTACCAAAGTGTAAGATCATTCTAAAGAATGATTGGGATAATGACTATCAAGAGTTTAATGCAGGACTTTTCAATGAAAAGCAGCTTTAAGAAACAATATTTATAATGGTCCAGAATATAAAGTCAGAGGATAAGAAGAGGCAAGAGATGAGATGAAGAGGTAAGCAGGCACCAGGTAACAAAGGATTGAGTGAAAGATTACTTATTTTCTGTATATAAAACAATTTGTTTTTATTAAAGGTATAAAATCACATAAAAATGGAAAGAAACAATTTTTATAATCCCATCACCCAGAAAGACACACACATGAACACCTTGGCCAGGCAAGTTTTTAAATGAGAATATTCTTAAATATAAAATATTTTTATAATTCACATTTCATCTTAAATGTTTTGCAAAATTTTGATATTAAATAATTTTACAGTTTTGGGGGCTGCATAGTATTCCATCATTTGGATGTTCTATATTTGATTTTTTGAGAATATTTCTTCTTTTAAAGAGTAGTAGTTATAATATTATAGGAGGAGGAGCCAAGATGGCGGAGGAGTAGGACGGGGAGAACACTTTCTCCCCCACAAATTCATCAAAAGAGCATTTAAACGTCGAGTAAATTCCACAAAACAACTTCTGAATGCCGGCAGAGGACATCAGGCACCCAGAAAAGCAACCCAACTCTTCGAAAGGAGGTAGGAAAA
>NW_011493442.1:68235-68418 GCF_000754665.1 Bison bison bison | reverse complement strand
AATAGATTTAAGGGCCTAGATCTGATAGATAGAGTGCCTGATGAACTATGGAATGAGGTTCGTGACATGGTACAGGAGACAGGGATGAAGACCATCCACATGGAAAAGAAATGCAAAAAAGCAAAATGGCTGTCTGGGGAGGCCTTACAAATAGCTGTGAAAAGAAGAGAAGTGAAAAGAAAA
>NW_011493442.1:67108-67684 GCF_000754665.1 Bison bison bison | reverse complement strand
GCCAAAGCCTTTGACTGTGTGAATCACAATAAACTGTGGAAAATTCTGAAAGACATGGGAATACCAGACCACCTGACCTGCCTCTTGAGAAATCTGTATCAGTTCAGGAAGCAACAGTTAGAACTGGACATGGAACAACAAACTGGTTCCAAATAGGAAAAGGAGTATGTCAAGGCTGTATATTGTCTGCATAACTTCTATGCAGAGTACATCATGAGAAACTCTGGGGTGGAAGAAACACAAGCTGAAGTCAAGACTGCTGGGAGAAATATCAATAACCTCAGGTGTGCAGATGACACCACCTTTATGGCAGAAAGTGAAGAGGAACTCAAAAGCCTCTTGATGAAAGTGAAAGAGGAGAGTGAAACAGTTGGCTTAAAGCTCACCATTCAGAAAACTAAGATCATGGCATCCGGTCCCATCACTTCATGGGAAATAGTTGGGGAAACAGTGGAAACAGTGTCCGAATTTATTTTTCTGGGCTCCAAAATCACTGCAGATGGTGACTGCAGCCATGAAATTAAAAGACACTTACTCGTTGGAAGGAAAGTTATGACCAACCTAGATAGCATATTC
>NW_011493442.1:66545-67008 GCF_000754665.1 Bison bison bison | reverse complement strand
GAAAAGAAAAGGAGCAAAGGAAAGATATAAGCATCTGAACGCAGAGTTCCAAAGAATAGCAAGAAGAGATAAGAAAGCCTTCTTCAGCGATCAATGCAAAGAAATAGAGGAAAACACAAAATGGAAAAGACTAGAGATCTCTTCAAGAAAATTAGAGATACCAAGGGAACATTTCATGCAAAGATGGGCTCGATAAAGGACAGAAAAGTTATGGACCTAACAGAAGCAGAAGATATCAAGAAGAGATGGCAAGAATACACAGAAGAATTGTAGAAAAAAGATCTTCATGTCCCATATAATCACGATGGTGTGATTAGTGACCTAGAGCCAGACATCCTGGAATGTGAAGTCAAGTGGGCCTTAGAAAGCATCACTACGAACAAAGCTAGTGGAGGTGATATAATTCCAGTTGAGCTATTTCAAATCCTGAAAGATGATGCTGTGAAAGTGCTGCACTCAATAT
>NW_011493442.1:60982-64481 GCF_000754665.1 Bison bison bison | reverse complement strand
TTACAATACCATCCTGCAATTAGAATTATTCTGCAAAAGACAAGGGAAATGGACAGAGATCCCCTATGTACAAATTTTCTTCTGACTAAGAGATATGAAGGAATTTTGTCTTAAGTATGGGATTGTAGTATGCCCTAAAAGTGAGCCCACTAGGCAAATGGTGTTAGGCACAGGCAACCAAGAAAAGGAACCCCCTCGTGAAGGCTCACCTTCCACAGCTCCCGAGTTGCCTGGTGCTCCTTCCTCATACCCAAACGTGCCCCCATATCTGGGAGCACCTCCTCAACAAAAGCCAGCTCGAGTATGTCCCTTAGTTGAAACTGGAGGAGAATTCAGACCAACCTGGGTCCATAAGCCCTTCTCCCTCTTAGAATTAAGGCAGATCAAACAAGACCTGGGAAGCTATACAGATGACCCAGGCAAATATATAGATACATTCCAACATATTACCTCGGCCTGTGACTTGACATGGAAAAACATCATGGTCATATTTAGTCAAATTTTATCTGATCCTGAACATACCAGGGTCTTAAAGGAAGCCCGGAGGTATGAAACAGGGCTCCACTTGTCCAGTGATAGATACCCAGTAGGGGAAACTGCAGTCCCCTCCTCCGATCCTAATTGGAATTATAATGACCCTGAGCACATCTGGGAAAGAGATCATTTTCTAATCTGTGTGAAGGCAGGACTGAAAGCAGCCCAACAAAACGTAATTGGCTATGCCCAGGTCTCAGCAATAACTCAGGAGCCCAATGAGAACCCCATTGCCTTTCTGGAAAGGCTAAAAGAGGCACTCCAAAAGTTTATCAACCTGGAGTTAGACTGTTACGAGGGACCGGTGATTTTAAAGGACAAATTCCTGTCACAATGTGCATCAGATATCAGAATTAAGTTACAACAGCTACAACAGCAGAACCCTGCTGCCTCTTTAGATGAGATGGTCCAGATAGCCACCAATACCTTTTATAACAGAGAACAGGAGAAGGAGGCCAAGGCCCAGGAGAAGGAGAGAAAGAAAGAGACAAGCCATGCCCAGATGCTGGCCGCCTTCCAGAGAAACCCTATGGCAAACCCCGAGTCCTTGAAGGACAAGGCACGAGACAAATGCCTGATCTGTAGACAGGTGGGGCATTGGGTCAAAGAGTGTCCAAACCATGACAAGTCTCCTAGAATGGCTTGCCACAAATGCCATCAACTGGGACATTGGGTGGCACTCTGCCATCGGGACCCAAGAGCCTCAAGGTCAAGGGCCAAGCCTACCCTCACGATGGTTCAAGAGGACTGAAGCGGCCGGCTCCAGCCAGCCCACCTGTCACAGATAACCATCACGGGGCTGGAGCCAAGGGTGCAACTGGATGTGGCAGGTAGGTCCGAGAATTTCTTAGTTGACACAGGGGCTACCTACTCTGTCTTGATCTCCTACTCCGGAGCCTTCTCCTCCTAAACCTGTACCATTTTGGGTGCTACAGGAAAAGCAACTACTAAAAGATTCATCTGAGCACTTCTTTGTTGCTGGGATGGACAAATATTTTCCCACCAGTTTCTGGTGGTCCCTGAGTGTCCTACCCCCTTATTGGGAAGAGATATACTCACTAAACTGGGGACCACCCTTGTGATGGGAAGTTTTCCAGCCCCTAGAGCTCTACAGGTCCTGGTTACTACTGAAGAACCCATTACACCTTCAATAGAAGGGACCAAAAACTATGGGAAGACAAAATTAACCCCCACGTGTGGGACCAGGGGATTCCTGGATGAGCCCACCAAGCTGAACCGGTCATCATTGTCCTCCGAGATCCCACTCGGTTTCCTAACCAGAAACAGTATCCCCTCAAAAGAGAGGCTCAGGAGGGACTACAGCCTTTAATAAATAAATTCCTTGCTTGTGGGCTATTGGTCCCCACCAGTTCGCCATGTAACACCCCAATCCTCTCAGTAAAGAAAAAAGGCGGAACCTGGCGTCTGGTTCAAGATCTCCAGATTATAAATGAAGCTGTAGTCCCCCTCCATCCCACAGTACCCAATCCCTATGTAATCTTGGGAGAAATCCCACCCAGTGCCAAGTGGTTTACAGTCTTGGATCTCAAAGATGCATTTTTTTTGCATACCACTGGCTAAAGAATCCCAATATCTTTTTGCCTTTGAGTGGGAAGCCCCAGGAGAAAAACACCAACAGATGACTTGGACAGTATTACCTCAGGGGTTAAGAGATAGTCCCCACCTGTTTGGACAGACCCTTAGCTGGGATCTCCTAGATCTGGACCTGGGACCTAATGGGAAAATATTACAATATGTAGATGACCTACTAATCTGCTCTCCAGATGAGAAAAGTGCCCAACAACATGCAATTCAGATTCTAAACTTCTTGGCAGAAAGGGGATATAAAGTCTCCCGTGCTAAGGCACAGATGGTCGAGACAAAGGTCACTTACCTGGGAGTTCAGATTATACATGGGTCCAGGAGGCTGTCTTCTGATCGGGTACAAGGAATTCTCCAGTTGCCCTCCCCCATGACTCAAAAACAATTGCAAGATTTCCTGGGGCTAACTAGTTATTGTAGAATATGGATACCCAACTATGGTCTAATTGCCCAGCCCTTATATGAAAGCTTAAAGGGACGAGATGATTCAAACCCACTGATTTGGGGAACTCCTCAAAAGAAGGCAGAGGCTACACTAAAATAGGCCTTAACTCAGGCACCTGCCTTGAGGTTGCCAGACCCAGAAAAAGCATTCCAACTTTATGTCCATGAAAGAGAGGGAATAGCCTTGGGAGTGTTAACTCAAAGGTTGGGATCTGAGCCCCAGCCTGTAGCTTACTTATCCAAGAGGCTCGATCCAACTACCCGAGGCTGGCTCCCCTGCTTTCAAAATCTTGCAGCTATTGCAATCATGATAGAAGATGCTTTAAAACTCTCCTTTGGGGGCAAACTAACTATTTTTACCAGCCACCAAGTAAAACAACTCCTGAATGGGAGAGGCCATTTATGGATGTCTGATCAAAGAATCCTCAGATATCAAGTAATGCTGATGGAAAATCCATGCCTCACTATATCCCCTTGTGAGGTTCTTAACCCAGCCACACTCCTACCTACCCCCGAGGGCTCTCTCCCCTTTCATTCTTGTCTAGAAACCTTGGACCACTGGACAAAACCCCAAGAGGGATTGTCAGAAGATCCTCTGACCAATCCTGAGGAAATCTGGTACACTGATGGAAGCAGCTTTGTCTTGGATGGAAAAAGAAGAGCCGGGTATGCAGTAGTCTCCAATTTTGAGACCATAGAGGCTAAACCTCTGCCACCAGGTACTTCAGCCCAATTAGCTGAGCTCATAGCCCTGATTCAAGCTTTAGAGCTGGGAAAAGGAAAAAGAATAGCCATTTACACTGGCTCCAAGTATGCCTTTCTGGTGCTACATGCACATGCGGCTATTTGGAAAGAAAGGGGCCACTTGACCACCTGAGGGTCCCCAATCAAATATGGTGATCAGATTCTTTGACTCTTG
>NW_011493442.1:49625-59970 GCF_000754665.1 Bison bison bison | reverse complement strand
GAGACCTCCCTGGGGATGGAAGGAGGCTTTTTCAATAGCTCTCCTCCACACCCACATTGCCCCTAAGGAACAGGTTGGTCTTAGTCCTTATGAGATGCTATATGGGAGACCTTTTGTTTATGTCAATGACCTCTTCCTATGTCCAGAGGTTCAGACCCTCCAGTCTTATACCATGGCCATTGGACAATTCCAACAGGATATACACTTGTGGGGTATGAACCAGGACCCAAAAGATTCTAAAGAGTCACCACTATATGCTCCAGGAACTCAAGTCCTAATTAAAGTCTGGAAAGATGGGTCCCCAAAGGCTCAACTCCAGCCCACATGGAAGGGTCCCTACCCTGTAATACTTTCTACCCCCACAACAGTCAAGGTACCAGGACATGACTCCTGGATTCACTACTCATGAGTCAAGCCATGGAAGAAAACAGAAGAGGACACTTGATACACCTGTGAGCCCCTGGGAGATCTCAGATACCTATTCAGAACTACCAATGAGTGTCATTCTAAAGAACACCCCCAAAATTTGGTTTCTGGGGATAAAATTTCTCAGGATAACTCTGAAGAGCCAACACAGCTTGACAGAGACTGTACTCCAAAACAGACAGGAGATAGATCTTCTGATCCCTGAACAAGGAGGGACTTGAGCCATCCTGGCCATGTGAATTTAAAAATGACCAATGTCCCTACTAGTCCTTGTTATGATTATTCCATGTACTGTCAATTGTCTAACCTGTTTTGTCTCTGCCCAGGTCAACCAGCTACAACATGCAGTGCCAGTTCAACAAAGATATAAAATTACAGCTGACCACGGAAAATATCACACACCCTTGGACACCGCTACAAGGACTCTGAGGATTGAGACTAGCAAGAGGGGAAGGCCCAATACGCCTCACCATCCCAGTTCAGCAGGAAGTAGCCATAAAGACCTCGACACCCCTAATCCCAAAGAATTGGGCCTCCCATCTCTTGAGAGGGGAATGTTAGGTAGGTAGAATAGGGAAAAGGAGTCCAAAATGGCAGTGGCTAAAAGACAAGGAAGGTCAAAGGAAGGTCCGAGGACCAGAGTGAAGACTTCAGGCAGAACAAACAGCACTCCTGGCTAAGCCCAATTTGCATACAGCAGGCCCAGGTGGAGGAAAAAAACATATAAAAGGGGATAAGAAAGCTGTGGTACATACACACAATGGAGTATTACTCAGCCATTAAAAAGAATACATTTGAATCAGTTCTAATGAGGTGGTTGAAACTGGAGCCTATTATACAGAGTGAAGTAAGCCAGAAAGAAAAACACCAATACAGTATACTAACGCATATATATGGAATTTAGAAAGATGATAACAATAACCCTGTGTACGAGACAGCAGAAGAGACACTGATGTATAGAACAGTCTTATGGACTCTGTTGCAGAGGGAGAGGGTGGGAAGATTTGGGAGAATGGCATTGAAACATGTATAATATCATGTATGAAACGAGTTGCCAGTCCAGGTTCGATGCACGATACTGGATGCTTGGGGCTGGTGCACTGGGACGACCCAGAGGGATGGTATGGGGAGGGAGGAGGGAGGAGGGTTACAGGATGGGGAACACATGTATACCTGTGGCGGATTCATTTTGATATTTGGCAAAACTAATACAATTTGTAAAGTTTAAAAATAAAATAAAATTAAAAAAAAAAAAAGGAGGAGCCAAAGCGCTTTCTCATGGACTCTCTCTCTCCCACGTGCATGTGCGCGCTCTCTCTCTCTCTTACTCTCTCTCTCCTGCTATCTTCTAAATAAAATAGAGCTGTAACACTGATTTGCTTAAGAGCTATAACACCGTTTGTCCAAGACCCGAGAGCTGTGATGCGCCGAGGGTTTTAATGTACATTGCTCCAAATCTTTGTTGTGACGAGACAAAGAACCGAGGAACATACACTCGCGTGACACAACCAACTCTTTTTTGGCATAAAGTCTTTTTTCTATTCATGTTTTATTTTATATTTATGAAATATTTTTAATATTGCCAAATAATTATTTAAGGAGATTTAGTTCAATTCAGAGTGTTACGGTTTTTGTCTGTTCTGAGTGTGTCTTTGTGTACATGTGATGTTATTACAGGGACATATTCATTGTTTGGAATGTTTTGACACATTTTATGCTTTCCCCCCCCTCCCTTTATAGTAGCATTATATGGATACAGATTTTTTTCTTTTCTTTTTTTGATAACTTAGTGGAGTAAGTTTTGGGTTTTCTGTGGCTTACAAGAATTCTAGTTTAGTGCTGTTTTCTTCTGTAGTGTAGTGAAATGAAGTATATGTGAATACACACACACACATACATATACTCACACTTATACACAGATATGTATGAATGTATCTATTTTGTTGTCGGTCAATTGCTAAGTCGTGTCTGACTCTTAAAGATCCCATGGACTGCAGCATGCCAGGCTTCCCTGTTCTTCACTATCCCTCAGAATTTGCTCAAATTCATGTCCAGTGAGTCAGTGATGCCATCCAACCATCTCACCCTCAGCCACTCTCTTCTTTTGCCTTCAATCTTTCCCAGCATCAGGATCTTTTCCAATGTGTTGGCTCTTCACACCACGTGGCCAGAGTACTAGAGTTTCAGCTTCATCATCGGCATATACCTAAATCTATATATAAATCCCTCTCTATGTAAAATGCATGGTTGTTGAGAGATTTTGATTATCAATTTTTTTGTGTGTATGTTTTTTTAATCTTGTTTCTGGAAGATTCTTAACACAATTTACTCATTTTGCTTCTGTTAACATTTATAACTCTATGGTCATCCTTTTCCTTTCCTCCTTTGTCTTAGAAAGAAATTTCCCTGAAGTTTGCACCTCAAATCCTATACAATTGCTAGCCTTTTTCTTGCAGCCAGTGCTGCTTTCTATCAGACTTTTGACCTGCTTTCAATTACTGGTTATGTGAGTGGAACTTTATTATTTATTTTACCTGTTTTGTCCCTTTTGTACTAATAAGATCACCACTTTCCTTTTCTCTTTTCTAAACTGTGTCTTCAGTTTTCTTCATTCTACACACTTAGAATCATGGTAATTTGAGGCCCAGAGGCCTTTGCATTTCTCATGAGTATTTATTTACTTACAGGTAAATTTCACTTCATGCAGTTATCTTTCCCACAGTGATGCAAAAAGTATGGTTTATTCATTTGATTCCCCTGGTCTGAAAAGTTTTTGGGAGGATGGGTGGGAAGATTAAATTTTAAGTCTTAACAGTATCTTAAGGCCTTTTAATAGCTCTTGTCAGAAGAATGCTTTATCTATTTTAATTTTGTTGATATCAGTATGCTATATCATGTAATTTATTTTGATTATCACCTACATTATATCTCATATAGTAATTTTTGCTATGGTAGTCTATATTATTCCTTTGTAATTTTTTAAAGGCATGATTTTACAGTTTTAAATGGACTGCTTTATTTACTCTTGTATTTGCTAATAACCAATAAATGATAAGTTTACTATTAAAATTGTTGTATTTTACTTATGGGCTAAGATATAGTCAGTTTTTAAAATTGCTTAAGAAAGATTGTAAAAAATTCTATTGCTTATTAGTAGATTTCTGTGATATATATGTAATTGTGTTATTTGGGATTATAACAGAAACACAATCATATATATATATATAATATATTGTTTTTAGTTTGAATTTAGAGTCTATTTCTCTTTTCATCTCCTATAGTTTTTGGCTTATGAATATTTTTGCTTTGTCATTGAATTATGTATATATATATATATATAAATAACGTTATGACTTTGTTATGCATTCTTGTTTTTGTAATATATTAATAGTATTTGCTTTTGTAAGTACTTTAATATTTATACTAATATCTGCACATATTATTAACCATACTTTTGTGTATTTCTTATAAAATTAATTGAAATGAAGTGTTAACACTCTTCCTTACCTAAACTATGTGATTATGTAAGGGACAAAGAGCCAACACATTGCTCCTAGTTCAAAAACGAAAATTGGAAAAACAAAGATAAAAATCAAAGGTGAGTTGATGCTTGAATGTGATCAAGTAAATTATCATCTTTGAACATTTGTTTCCTTATTTCTGAAAGAGAGATGAAATTACTAATTGACCAAAAAAAAAGCACAAACTAAAAGTTGAGAATTATTATTATTTTTTTATTCTATGGACTTAAACCTAGAAAATAAGGGGCTTCCCTGGTGGCTCAGATAATAAATAATTCACCTGTAATGTAAGAGGCCCAGGTTCAATGCCTAGGTCAGGAAGATCCCCTGGAGGAGGAAATGGCTACCCGCTCCAATACTCTTGCCTGGAGAGTCCTATGGACAGAGGAGCCTGGTGGGCTACAGTCCGTGGGGTCACTAAAGAGTTGGACATGACTAAGCAGCCATGCACACACAAACCTGGAAGACAACGTCTCAGTTAGTTCAGAGAAACTGCTCTGAAAAGGGAAGGGAGGAGTCAGAATGTAAATGCATTGTGCAACAAAACCCAGGTAGTCAAACCATTAGACGATTACTGGAAATTAAAGAAAACCAGATAGCTCACGTTAATAAATTTAGGGCTTTTCTGCGCCTGGGAAGAGGGAACAGTCTGGGCTCCTTGATATCACCCCTTTGAGCTGCACCTTAACTACTTAGGGCCAGGACCCTGTTCTTTTCTATCCTGTGTTCCCTTGGGTGCAGCTCTGTTTCCATCCAGAGTTCCTCAGGGCTCACCAGCCTGAGCGAGAGGTGGGGGTGCAGGAGCCGTGCTGATGGCTTGATGGCCTCAGCATCCTCTGTCGGTTGACACGACAGGTCACAGTTTTCCTTCACAGAATAAAATGTTTTCAAAGTTATATTTAAATCACGAACATCTTGCTTTCTATCGATTTCTGCTACTTTCCCTAAAGCAATCAATGCACATTATGTGTGCCTTGATTTAAATTACAGTGTCACTCTGCCATCTAGTGGATATGCTATTTGCACCACTTGTTAGGGAAAGAAATTCATACTCTTTGCCACTAATTTGCAGGGGGATTTTATGCTACCTGTGGCTCAGAAGGTAAAGGATCCGTCTAGAGTGTGAGAGCTTCTGGGTTCGATTCCTGGATCAGGAAGATACCCTGGAGAAAAGAATGACAACCCACCCCAGTATTCTTGTCTGGAGAATTCCAGGCGCAGAGGAGCCTAGCGGGCTACAGTCCACAGGGTTGCAAAGAGTCAACCATGACTGAGCGATTAGCACTTTATACTCTTTGATCCTATGAAAAAATTCTACCAATTACTATGTAATTTTGCTAAGAATGAGACCAAAAATAGATAATGTATGGTCAAACTGGGAATGTTGGGGGAAAATAAAACCAACATTTCCTTCCCATTATGTCAAACTAGTATTTAAACTGTATATGAACTTAAGGGGAAAAAATAATCTCTTGTGTAATGAGAAATAATACTGGACTGAGATGATCAGATTTACTTTAATTCTTTAATCTTTTCTGAAATATGTGCCAGACTGGAGGCCCAGACAGATCAAAGAAAGATAAATAAACCTGCCTTTGCGCACACTGAGTGGCCCAAGACGCCAGGGTGCCCATGATAGCCTGCACTTCACACTTGCCATTCTCAGAAGTATCTACACATAAATACATGTGGGGAAAAAAAGTGCAAGCGTTAGTTGCTCTGTCGTGTCTGACCTTCATGACCTCATGGACTATAGCCCACCAGGCTCCTCCATTCATGTAATTCTCCAGGCAAGAATACTGGAGTGAGTAGCCATTCCCTTCTCGGGAGAATCTATCCCGATCTAGGGATAGAAGACAGCTCTCCTGCATTGCAGGTCAAATCTTCACCATCTGAGCCACCAGGGATCTATCTAAAACTATGTATTTACATGTAATCCTGAATTTAGGAGGCTACTTTGAATTAAATTTCTTACTTTTTTAAAGTATGTTTTACCTACATACACTTATAGGAATGATCTCTTCAGTTATGTGCTGTGCTCAGTCACTCAGTTGTGTCCAACTCTTTGTGACTCCATGGACTAGAGCCCACCAAGCTCCTCTGTCCATGCGGATTCTCCAGGCAAAAATACTGGAGTGAGTTGCCATTTCCTCCTCCAGGGGATCTTCCAAACCCAGGGATTGAAACTGGGTCTCCTGCATTGCAGGAGGATTCTTAACCATCTGAGTCACCAGGGAAGCCCCTCCTCAGTTACAGGTGAAGATTAATAAATTTTGTATTGAACTGAGTCCTTATGTGTTAAGGTGGTTAGAATGTACTACTTAATTATAGTAATAGATATTTTATCAGATGGAGTAGTTAAATCAACCTGTTAAAGATGTGTAAATTATGGATTTTGAGAATTATACAGATAATTTTAAAACAGTATTTTGAGAACACCAAGCAAAAAGTGATCTTAGTGAAAGCTCTAGGCCAATGTGAGGATCAGTCACACAATATGGGGCATGTAGAGAGACATTGTGGAGTTTAATATCTTTTCTGCATTCTTTCTGAAGAGTCTCCCCCTGCTTTTGAAAGTTTGTGTCTCTAGAGCCCCTTCTTATATACTTTTAGTGAAACTGGGCAACCCAGAGACTCTGAGTCATTCACACTATTCTGTTTATTGACACTGGAGAAAAAAAGAAAGTTCTTTTATTGTTGTTGTTCTGAAATTACCTTCCTGTGGCTTTTAAAAGTTAATTCATTTAAAGTTAAATTTCTCTCCTCGGGACACAGAAAAAAGGGCCAGTGTTTCTTTCATATTTTAGCCTTGAAATATTTGAAGACAGTGGTAAGAGTCTCCTTTTGTTTTCCTTCTGTGTTCCAGATGCCTTCAGGTCCTGGATTGGTTTATCAGATGCTCTAGCTCCCATCTTACACCTCACTGTTTATTACTTCACACTGCAGGTGCCTATATAATTATTGCTAGTTTTTGGGAATCATTGACTCATCTGCAGTGAGATGTTGTCAAGAACATAATGTTTGTTTCTGAATCAAAATGAAAATGGGAGTTACTTCTTTCTGTTTACATCAACTACTAACCCAACCACATTGAATGCCATGATTATTATATTGAAACTGAATCAATTTCATTCCCATTGTCGACGCCGTTTTACAACCATAACCTCTTCATTACTACATACTTGTCCTGTGGGCATGGAACTCTATTTTAACTCTATTCAGCAGTTGGTACTAATCCTAATTGCATTCTTTACACAATTTAGATTCTCTGGTCCTCTGATCGTATCTCATACTTTTTGTTTTTGTTCAGTCTCGCAGTCATGTTAGACTCTTTGCAAGCCCATGTCCTACAGCATGCCAGGCTTCTCTGTCCCTTACCATCTCTCAAAGTTTGCCCTGCATAAACTCTACTTCTAATTGAAAAAAAAAAAAAAGAACAAACTCCTACCTTGGTTCAGACTGTCTTCTCTGCTTAAAATGTCTTTTGTTTTTCTTTCTTATCCCTTCAATCTCTCTTAACACTATAGTTTGACTCAAAGTTCAAAGTCCTATTGTGATTTTATTGATCAGGAAATATCTTGGTCATTATTCAAGTATCTCAACATGTGAAGAGCACTCTTAATATGCTTGACAAACACTTAATGAAAAATAAATGAGCAAAACACAAAAATATTATGCACAGTGGCAATGCAGAAAAATGCAGTATTTTTAAAAGCAAATTATTATTTGTCTCACTACATTACAATTTTACCATAACAATCCCATTGTTGACCTTTCCAGGTGGTGCTAGTGGTAAACAGCCCAACTGCCAATCCAAGAGAGACAAGTTTGATCCCTGGGCTGGGACGATAGACTGGAGGGGAGCACTGCAACCCACTCCAGAATTCTGCCTGGAGAATCCCATGGACAGAAGAGCCTGGCAGGCTTTAGTCCATACCCTCACACAGAGTCAGACACCACTATAGTGACTTAACACACATGCACCCAGTTACATTATCATAAGCCATAACTGAGAACAAGCTTAAGTCTCTGCATTGCCACTCAGAGGACATCTGCCCACTGATCTGGAAATAGTTTTAGACTTTGAACAATCAAGAAATGCATTCTATTGCATAGGTCGACAAGGTGTGATCTGCAAACCAAATCTGTCTCACTATCTTTTATAAATAAAATTTTATTGGAACAGAGTCATGCCTATTGATTTATGTATTGTCTACAGGTGAATGCATGCTGCAAGATGCAAAAGTGCATAGCTGAAATCGAGACTATGTGGCCCACAAAGGCTAAAGTATTTACTGTACAGCTTTTTCCAGAAAAAAGTGCTGCTTCTTGTTCTATTAAATTAAGTCACTGGAGTTGAGATGTTTATATGTTAAGATATGGTAGCTTCTTAAATAATAAATATGTCCCATAAACCTAGACTATAAATTGAAAAATAGAATACCAATTTTTTACAATTTCAATAATAAATGTAAGAATAAAAAAGAATTGTGCTCATATTTGTAATAGTAATGCAAGTTGTATTATCTTAAGAAAACCAATGGTTTTTATAGAAAATGAAACACAACACAATGTTAAAGGATAAAAAAACACTATAATATGATTCATATTGTATAAGTTTTACAACCAAACACATCAATATGTCCCTCAGATACAGAGAAAGTGAAAGTGGCTCAGTTGTTTAGACTCTTTGCGACCCCATGGACTATACAGTTCGTAGAATTCTCCAGGCCAGAATACTGGAGTGGGTAGCCTTTCCCTTCTCCAGGGGATCTGCCCGACCAGGAATTGAACCAGAGTCTCCTGAATTGCAGGAGGATTTGTTACCAATTGAGCTATGAGGGAAGCCCACAGATACAGATACAGAGGGACAACCAGACATTCAACAAAAATTAAGAATCTTGGATTGTTATCCAATAGCTGATTTTGCTTTAGTATATTTCTGCATTTGCAAGTATTTAAAGACAAAAATATAGTGTCTCATTCAACATTTTTAAAAGATCAATGGACTAGTGTGCATGATGCAATTGTTCCCCAAACTTTGGGAAAAAATGCATATGCAACCAAAATATCACAAGGGCATTATTTCATCTAATTGCCTCATTTGTGGTCTCAAGGCAATAGTTAAATCATATTCTCTAAGGTAAACCTCCTTAGGGTTTTGGTGGCATATATATGTGACAGTTTGATGTTATGGTTCAGCTTTTTTGGTCTCCTTTTCTCTTTGTCATGTCTGAATATATATTTAATACATTATAAGAGAAATTCATTTTTTTCTGAAATATTCATTGCAATATACTCTAGATTCCTGTTACTATTTTTCAGGCTTATTACTATATTTAAAAAATTGACTTCCCAGCAGAAATTTTCCTGGAATCCATTAAACTTAGAAGCTTTATTAAATGAGCCAGTCAAATTCTTCTACACTCAGGTGAGTTGAGTTTTATTTCACTTTAAAAGGAAAATAATATGTTTATAATATGTTCCATTAATCTTTGCAGGAGGCAAACAAACATGTGTATAAATCTAACTGCCAGGTTACCTGTTTAGCTGACTAGAAGTCTTTGATTATGTATCTTTCACCACATTTATTATTGTTCACCAGGCTACATCACTAGGAAATATTTTTGGTTTTTCTGAATCACAATATTTTCATTTCCTTTATACATATAAACTTTAATAATAAACATGAATCATAAATTGTTATTTGTGCTTATATGGATTATTGCCGGGAGCCAGAGTAGGGAGCTCCGCCCATGGCAAAGGTCATGAGGAAGGAGGCTCAGCATATGCAAAGGCAGGATCGAGCCTCAGGAGTCCCCCTGGATATTCTTGAGCATCTACCCCCCAAAACCAGAGTCTGCCTAATTTACTGCTTTGTGCTCTCACCTCTGACTTTACTGGGGGCTGTTCCCCACCACCATCTCACTCTCTCTGATAAAGAGTTAACTCACAGCTCCAGTTAATAAAGTTCCTGGGCATTCAGATCAGATCAGTCGCTCAGTCCTATCCGACTCTTTGCGACCCCATGAATCGCAGCACACCAGGCCTCCCTGTCCATCACCAACTCCCAGAGTTCACTGAGACTCACGTCCATCGAGTCAGTGATGCCATCCAGCCATCTCATCCTCTGCCGTCCACTTCTCCTCTTTCCCCCAATCCCTCCCAGCATCAGAGTCTCTTCCAATGAGTCAACTCTTTGCATGAGGTGACCTAAGTACTGGAGTTTCAGCTTTAACATCATTCCTCCCAAAGACATCCCAGGGCTGATCTCCTTCAGAATGGACTGGTTGGATGTCCTTGCAGTCCAAGTCAAGAGTCTTCTCCAGCACCACAGTTCAAAAGCATCAGTTCTTCAGCGCTCAGCCTTCTTCACAGTCCAACTCTCACATCCATAC
>NW_011493442.1:48426-49525 GCF_000754665.1 Bison bison bison | reverse complement strand
CAAGAGTCTTCTCCAGCACCACAGTTCAAAAGCATCAGTTCTTCAGCGCTCAGCCTTCTTCACAGTCCAACTCTCACATCCATACATGACCACAGGAAAAACCATAGCCTTGACTAGACGGACCTTTGTTGGCAAAGGAATGGCTCTGCTTTTGAATGTGCTATCTAGGTTGGTCGTAACTTTCTTTCCAAGGAGTAAGCATCTTTTAATTTCATGGCTGCAGTCACTATCTGCAGTGATTTTGGAGCCCAGAAAAATAGTCTGACACTGTTTCCACTGTTTCCCCATCTATTTCTCATGAAGTGGTGGGACTGGATGCCATGATCTTCGTTTTCTGAATGTTGAGCTTTAAGCCAACTTTTTCGCTCTCCTCTTTCACCTTCATCAAGAGGCTTTTGAGTTCCTCTTCACTTTCTGCCATAAGGGTGATGTCATCTGCATATCTGAGGTTATTAATATTTCTGCCGGCAATCTTGACTTCATCTTGTGCTTCCTCCAGTCCAACATTTCTCATGATGTACTCTGCATATAAGTTAAATAAACAGAGTGAAAATATACAGCCTTGACGAACTCCTTTTCCTATTTGGAACCAGTCTGTTGTTCCATGTCCAGTTCTAACTGTTGCTTCCTGACCTGCATACAAATTTCTCAAGAGGTGTATCAGGTGGTCTGGTATTCCCATGTCTTTCAGAATTTTCCACAGTTTATTGTGATCCACGCAGTCAAAGGCTTTGGCATAGTCAATAAAGCAGAAATAGCTGCTTTTCTGGAACTCTCTTGCTTTTTCCATGAACCAGAGGATGTTGGCAATTTGAACTCTGGTTCCTCTGCCTTTTCTAAAACCAGCCTGAACATCAGGAAGTTCATGGTTCACATATTGCTGAAGCCTGGCTTGGAGAATTTTGAGCATTACTTTACTAGCATGTGAGATGAGCGCAATTGTGTGGTATTTGAGCATTCTTTGGCATTGCCTTTCTTTGGGATTGGAATGAAAACTGACCTTTTCCAGTCCTGTGGACACTGCTGAGTGTTCCAAATTTGCTGGCATATTGAGTGCAGCACTTTCACAGCATCATGTTTCAGGATTTGGAATAGCTCA
>NW_011493442.1:45127-48112 GCF_000754665.1 Bison bison bison | reverse complement strand
TCACAACTATTTGTAAGGCCTCCCCAGACAGCCGTTTTGCTTTTTTGCATTTCTTTTCTATGGGAATGGTCTTGATCCCTGTCTCCTGTACAGTGTCACGAACCTCAGTCCATAGTTCATCAGGCACTCTATCTATCAGATCTAGGCCCTTAAATCTACTTCTCACTTCCACTGTATAATCATAAGGGATTTGATTTAGGTCATACCTGAATAGTCTAGTGCTTTTCCCTACTTTCTTCAATTTAAGTCTGAATTTGGAAATAAGTAGTTCATGGTCTGAGCCACAGTCAGCTCCTGGTCTTGTTTTTGTTGACTGTATAGAGCTTCTCCATCTTTGGCTGCAAAGAATATAATCAATCTGATTTCGGTGTTGACCATCTGGTGATGTCCATGTGTAGAGTCTTCTCTTGTGTTGTTGGAAGAGGGTGTTTGCTATGACCAGTGCATTTTGTTGGCAAAACTCTCTTAGTCTTTGCCCTGCTTCATTCCGTATTCCAAGGCCAAATTTGCCTGTGACTCCAGGTGTTTCTTGACTTCCTACTTTTGCATTCCAGTCCCCTATAATGAAAAGGACATCTTTCTTGAGTGTTAGTTCTAAAAGGTCTTATAGTTCTTCATAGAACTGTTCAACTTCAGCTTCTTCAGCATTACTGGTCGGGGCATAGGCTTGCATTACTGTGATATTGAATGGTTTGCCTTGGAAACGAACAGAGATCATTCTGTCGTTTTTCAGATTGCATCCAAGTACTGCATTTCAGACTCTTTTGTTGACCATGACGGCCTCCATTCCTGGGCATTAAGAGTGTTTAAATCCAAACCCCTCAGATAGCACTCTAACTGGCCTGACAAATTTCCCTGGACTCCTACAGCTATGCATATGATTTGTTTACAGTCTCTCAGCCTAGAGGGGCATGGGAAGCTTAAGATATTCAAATAGCTTAGAGCCTCTCAGAGAGTTAGAAACTGTCAGATTGATGAGCCAATGCTTGCTGCCAAGTTTCCACATCCCCTGTATTGTATCCTTGAATGTGTATTAATTAATATAGTTGGTATGTAGAAAAAATAAGTAGTGGCCTTGGTGTTAGCAACTTTAGACCCTTAAAGTAATAAAATTTTTCCTTTGTTGTAAACCCACTGCACCTCTGCCCTATAGGAATGCAACTTTTTCTAACACCTTTGGAGGATGGTGCCAAACTGTAAAATAATTACTCTTAGAGAAAATGTCTTATGGTTGACAAACCTTTATCAGAGTCATAAAATGTTAATAGGCCTTCTGGCCAGAATATGATGTAAATCGCCTAAACCATTTGTGTATGATAAATTTGCAGGGAAGGAACCCTGGTTTCGATAAGGATCAAAGACTGCTGACTTTGCATGATTTCACATCCCCTATTATCCTCTATGTGCAACTTAGGGTATAAAAGCCCCTGTTGAAAATAAAGCTATGGGCCTTGCTCACCGAAGCTTGGTCTCCCCATGGCATTCTTTCTTTCACATTCTGGCTGAGTCTCCATCTGGAGCACGGAGGTCCTCTGCGACCATTTATTTGCCTGGGCTTCTAAGACCCACTTGAGAAGGTGCCTAAGGTGGGGCACCTTCTGCTGTTTGAGAGGGTGCCTGTGGCCTCTGTGGTCAGAGCTAACCTGATGTCACAGGTTATATTGATTTTCTGCATAAACCAAGCTACTCAGCCTCTTTTCTCCACTGAGTTTTACTGCTGAGCGATCCTCATTCTATTACTCTTTATATCTTTGATGAATATTTAAATAAAGCCAGTGAACTTGCCAAAGCCATCTCCCCTTCGAATTCCCTAGATCAGCTGGGGCTGAACCTTGGCAGATTATATCCTGGAATAATGCTCTAAGACACAAATTGAGGCTGAGATCTTATAATTTTATAGTTTCTAAAAAGCCTGTTACAGGACTGAGTACATAATGGGTCTGCAATGGGAAAATTATTCCAGGGTAATTGCACAGAAAATAAGATAAATACTATGCACAGCACCTGTGCTCACAGCTGGGCATGGCTGACACTTCCTGGGCTGCATGGGTGATTGGAAACATTGGCCCCAAGCCTGTTGACAAGTACAGAGTATGGGAGGTGGAGTGAAAACTACATGTGTGGAGAAGGAGTGTGGGGAAGAAGGAACAAGTGTGCATCAGGAATTGTATTAATCTTTGGTGAAGATTTTCCTTTCAACCCTGGACTATTCAAACTTTGTTACCATAGACATAGGGAACACGTTCTGACTTTTGGAAAAAGTGTGTTCAGTTAGAGAATATGCACTCTATGATTTGTATGTTAAATTGAAACATACTCTCAGGGAATCAGGAATTAATCACATGTTTAGGAATGTAAAGGAACACCTGAAGAAAAAGAGTGGGGGAATATGTGAATGACATAGTTATACATATACAGGAAATCTTGAAGTGTTATATGTGTTCTTGGAGTATAAATTATATAAAACCTGAGTGAAAATAACAGAGTGTTTAATTTCAACTCCTAATGAGATATAGAATTTTTAGAGAATTCTATGTGGCATGAACTTCCCTTTATACTGAGTGCAATTTCAGGTTTAGGTAAGAATCTAGGAAGTAGCTTTGAAGAGAATGAATTTTAATGTCAGAAAAAGACAGTAGAGGCATTTTGGAAGAAAAGAGGCTAATTAAAAAAAAGAAAAAAAAAAAAGAATTCAATGCACTCTTTTTCCCCGTAAGTACTTATTCTATACCTGGGTCAGGAAGATCCCCTGGAGGAGGGCATGACAACCCATCCAGTGTTCTTGCTCAGAGAATCTCATGGACAGAGGAACCTGGCAGGCTACAGTCCATGGAGTCACAAAAACGTCCGACAAGACAGTGAATAACACTACATTTCATTCAAATTTTGTTTCAGATTTCTCTGAATCAACTTTTATATTTTGTCCACAGGAACCAAGAAAACCAGAGTGCTGAAGTCACTTTCATTCTCTTGGGCTTCTCAGAA
>NW_011493442.1:39366-45027 GCF_000754665.1 Bison bison bison | reverse complement strand
AGATACCCCTTGTCCTGTTATTCTTAACCATCTACTCTGTCACTGTGCTGAGGAAGCTGGGCATGATCCTAATTATTACAATAAATCCCAAACTCCACACCCCTATGTATTACTTCCTCAGGCATTTGTCCTTTGTTGATCTCTGTTACTCAACAGTAGTTACACCCAAACTACTAGAAAACTTGATTGTGTAAGACAGAACCATCTCCTTCACAGGATGCATCATGCAATTCTTTGCCTGCATACTTGTGGTGACAGAGACGTTCCTGTTGGCAGTGATGGCATATGACCGATTTGTGGCCATTTGCAACCCTCTTCTCTACACCGTTGTGATGTCTCTGAAGCTTTGTTCCTTATTGGTGGGTGCATGATACTCTTGGGGTATAGTCTGTTCCCTGACTCGTACCAACTTTTTATATGAATTGTCCTTTAGAGGAAATAATATCATAAATAACTTTGTCTGTGAGCATACAGCCATAGTTGCTGTTTCCTGCTCTGACCCCTACATTAGCCAGGAGATCATTTTCGTCTCTGCCACGTTTAATGAAACAAGCAGCCTGATGATTATTCTCACCTCCTATGTTTGCATTTTTATCACTGTCCTGAAGATGCCTTCAACTGGGGGGCGCCACAAAGCCTTCTCCGCCTGTGCCTCCCACCTGACGGCCATTACCATCTTCCACGGGACCAGCCTTTTCCTTCACTGTGTTCCTAACTCCAGAAGTTCATGGCTCATGGTCAAGGTGGCCTCTGTCTTTTACACAGTGGTCATCCCCATGCTGAACCCACTGATCTACAGCCTCAGGAACAAAGATATGAAAGAGTCAGTGAAGAAATTAATGAATATTAAATTGTTCTGTGATAAAATGCAAAGCTAGAAAGATTTTTTGAGAGTAAGTTTCTCGATAGCAAATCAAATCATGAACCTATTTTAACCTTGCAATTGACAGGCCAATTTCTGTTCACTCTTTTATTTTATTAAAGTAACTTTAAAATTACAAATAAAAATAAGAATAAAAGACTACTTAAACTAAAATTTTTATACTAATATTTAATTGATATTGTTTCTGTGTATAATATATGACTTTGTATTTATCCTGGTTAAATTTTGGTTTAATTCAAGTCGTGCGAACTTTAGGACTTTTAAAAGGATCTGAAGAGTTATAGCCTACAATAAGGAAGTTTATGTCTTAATATAAAAGTAGTACGTTAAGAGCTGCTCAGCATAAAACTCCAAATATATTAAAACTTTATTAATTCCATAAGAAACACTTTGGCTTTGGAAGATTCCCAGGCAAATAAAGACAAATTTGAAATATATCTAACTTAAATAGTTCATAATATGGTATAGTTTAAATATAATTGATAATATAACCAGATATAAAATATTTTCTATGTGCTAGTGCAAGAAAATAATACAAATGTTGGAGATATTATATATATATATATATCACTTAAGTTTTTCCACCTACATCATTGTGGCTGTGCATTTTAAAATTTATTTATCTATTTTACTGGAAATTTTACTTAGGTAATTTTTGATTCATTTTAAGTTACAGTATCTTTAAACCAGTTCTCCCATGATAGTATAATATAACAACCAACAAATTGATTAAGATTTAGTGTACATATTTCAGTAAAGCATTAGCTATTTATTGATGAAAACCAAACATTTATAAATTGCAGTAGGTTGCAACAACAGCTATCTTCGAAATACTGAGTTTACTGAGGCAGCTCTGCTGATACGAGGCAGGTCACTCGAGCTTCAAGGCTGAGCTAATGGGACTAACTAACTTCCAGTCTACAGACCTGTATGTATGTCATGCTTCTTGGACCATTCTTATGTTGAAAGCAGTCAAGTCCCTGTTTGGGTCTCATCTATTAACTTTTTACAGGTCAAAGTTAAAAAAAAAAATGGGCTAAACTCAAAGGCAAGGTTTGAAAATTTTTGCTTCTTGTAGAGCTGTTATGTTTTAGGTCAGGGGTATAGGGTGGTATGAAGAAGTTGGCTCAATATTTGGGCATGTGTGATGCATGCCTTCTCAGTCAGGTCTGACATTATGATGCCGTGGACTGTAACCCCCTGGGCTTCTCTGTACATGGAATTTTCCAGGCAAGAATACTGGAGTGGGTCGTCATTTCCTCCTCCAGGGGAAATTCCCAGTGCAGGAATCAAATCCAGGCCTCTCAGGGATTGAACCAGAGTCTCTGGCATCTCCTTCATTGGCAGGCAGATTCTTTACCACTAGCGCCACCTGGAAAGCCCTGGCTCAATATTCACCAAAGATTAGTTAAAACATTTACCTATTCAACTTTGATAATTCCAGGTAATTCTATATCAAATAACAGATAATCCATGACTATGACTGGTTTTACCAAAGGTTTTATAATTGATAGGTCATTGGATTGTTTTAAGCAAAAGCAATTGAGACTAAGTATAAGAACTTGCCTTTCCTATTTGTGTCTTACTAATCATTATCAAGGTTTATAAGCAGAGAGCAGGGAGGGGCCATGTGTTGTAGATATAATTCAACATATTAAATATTGTTTGTTTTCTCCCATGATTTAGAGTTTTCCATGAAAATTAAATATTTACCATAATGCTTTACACTAAATCATATATCTTTTATTGTTTAGGGATATACAACAAAATTCCCAACCCTCTTTATGTATGGCGATAGTGATAAGAATTTAGCTTTTGCTTGTCATCCAAGGGTCATAACTGAATGTTCCTATCCAGTATAGGGAGCCCCGTCTGGTGTTCTGTGATGACCTGAAGAATGCAAGGAGGAGAGGGGAGGGAGCCTAGGATGGGAGCGGGTAGCCGTTCTCTTCTCCAGGTGATCTTTTCCCGTCCAGGAATCAAACCCACATCTCTGGAATTGTAGGTAGATTCTTTACTATCTGAGCCACCAGGGAAGCCCTTACATAAGGGAAATTCAGAATCAAAAATTGTAAGAAGTTTAAAATATAAAATCTACTAGATTTAGTAGGAAATTAGTAAAAGAGCTCTTGATTCAAGTTTATAAAAACAGTTTATTGATCTGTGATACCTATCTCCATTCTTCCATATTCTACTAACCATAGCATCCTCCACTCCTAAAGATGGTACATTTCCAGTGTGATCATTACTGTGAAATATCATGATTAATTTTTTCAATACTTAAAAAAACTAATTTCCTAGTATAACCTTATAGTGAGGTTTATGTTTTCCCAAAGAAATTCAAGTGATAATTTTGGGGAAGACTTTCATAGATGAATATTTGGACAATATCTTTAGCTTTAAACACAGAACAAGCATCATGTGAATAAAAAAAAATAATCAATGGTCTGTAGTAATATTATGGTTTAGAAATTACCCTTTGTGGATACTGTAATGTAATGTTCACTGAACCAAATGTCTTGAAAAACTGGGTGTCTGATGAAGAATACTGTCATAAAAGTTGTGACCACAGGAAATGGTGGAAAATGAGATATGGGTTCTTTTGATTGTCCTGGGGAACTTACAGTAGGAAACTACAAAATTCTGGGCATCAACACTTGGCAAAATTTATTTTGAAATAAGTTGAAATATCTTATGGTCAGCAATACGTGAACCCTGAACTTCCAGATGTTCAAGCTGGTTTTAGAAAAGGCAGAGGAACCAGAGATCAAATTGCCAACATGCACTGGATCATGAAAAAAGCAAGAGAGCTCCAGAAAAACATATATTTCTGCTTTATTGACTATGCCAAAGCCTTTGACTGTGTGGATCACAATAAACTGTGGAAAATTCTGAAAGAGATGGGAATACCAGACCACCTGACTTGCCTCTTGAGAAACCTATATACAGGTCAGGAAGCAACAGTTAGAACTGGACAAGAAACAACAGACTGGTTCCAAATAGGAAAAGGAGTTCGTCAAGGCTGGTATTGTCACCCTGCTTATTTAACTTCTATGCAGAGTACATCATGAGAAACGCTGGGCTGGAAGAAGCACAAGCTGGAATCAAGATTGCTGGCTGCTGCTGCTAAGTCACTTCAGTCATGTCTGACTCTGTGCGACCCCATGGACTGCAGCCTACCAGGCACCTCCGTCCATGGGATTTTCCAGGCAAGAGTACTGGAGTGGGTTGCCATTGCCTTCTCTGATAAGATTGCCAGGAGAAATATCAATAACCTCAGACATGCAGATGACACCACCCTTATGGCAGAAAGTGAAGAGGAACTAAAGAGCCTCTTGATGAAAATGAAAGAGGAGGGTGAAAAATTTGACTTAAAGCTCAACATTCAGAAAACTAAGATCATGGCATCTGGTCCCATCACTTCATGGGAAATAGATGGGCAAACAGTGGAAACAGTGTCAGACTTTTTTGGGGGGGGCTCCAAAATCACTGCAGATGGTGACTGCAGCCATGAAATTAAAAGATGCTTACTCCTTGGAAGGAAAGTTACGACCAATCTAGATAGTATATTCAAAAGCAGACATTACTTTGCCAACAAAGATCCATCTAGTCAAGGCTATGGTTTTTCCAGTAGTCATGTATGGATGTGAGTTGGATTGTGAAGTAGGCTGAGCACTGAAGAATTGATGCCTTTGAAGTGTGGTGTTGGAGAAGACTCTTGAGAGTCCCTTGAACTGCAAGGAGATCCAACCAGTCCATTCTAAAGGAGATCAGTCCTGGGTGTTCTTTGGCAGGAATGATGCTAAAGCTGAAACTCCAGTACTTTGGCCACCTCATGCAAAGAGTTGACTCATTGGAAATGACTCTGATGCTGGGAGGGATTGGGGGCAGGAGGAGAAGGGGATGACAGGATGACATGGCTGGATGGCATCACTGACTCGATGGACGTGAGTTTGAGTGAACCTCTGGATTTGGTGATGGACAGGGAGGCCTGGCGTGCAGCAGTTCATGCAGTCGCAAAGAGTTGGACATGACTGAGCGACTGAACTGACTTAACTGAACTGAGCCCCAAAAGAATCTTCTTTTTTATTAAACCACTAGGAAAGTTCCCTAAAGTTCTAAGTGGGAAAACTCTGTGTTAGAGACTATATAGTCCTTCACATTATAAAATAATTTTCTGTCTCACATGATCTGTGGCATTTTGCAATATTGATGGCATTCCAGTATACTATGGTCAGATCAGATCAGATCAGTCATTTAGTCGTGTCCGACTCTTTGCAACCCCATGAATCGCAGCATGCCAGGCCTCCCTATCCATCACCAACTCCCGGAGTTCACTCAGACTCACGTCCATCGAGTCAGTGATGCCATTCAGCCATCTCATCCTCTGGTGTCCTCTTCTCCTCCTGCCCCCAATCCCTCCCAGCATCAGAGTCTTTTCCAATGAGTCAACTCTTCTCATGAGGTGGCCACAGTACTGGAGTTTCAGCTTTAGAATCATTCCTTCCAAAGACATCCCAGGGCTGATCTCCTTCAGAATGGACTGGTTGGATCTCCTTGCAGTCCAAGGGACTCTCAAGAGTCTTCGCCAACACAACAGTTCAAAAGCATCAATTCTTCAGTGCTCAGCCTTCTTCACAGTCCAACTCTCACATCCATACATGACCACTGGAAAAACCATAGCCTTGGCTAGATGGACCTTTGTTGGCAAAGTAATGTCTCTGCTTTTGAATATGCTATCTAGGTTGGTCATAACTTTCTTTCCAAGGAGTAAGCGT
>NW_011493442.1:21665-39040 GCF_000754665.1 Bison bison bison | reverse complement strand
AGTGACTTAGCAGCAGCATTCAATTCTGAACAAAATTTGGAAGACAGGAATTTAGAATCAGAGTAATACTTTATAGAATTAATAAAATTAAAAGTAGAACTTGTTGTACTAATTATCTTTGGTCTACATGGACTTCAGCTATTTTTATCACTTATATTTGACTTACTAATACAAAGCATACTAAGTAATCTATAAAATAGCAAAAAAGTAAAAAACCAAAAACCTTCTATTTCAAGAGATTCTCTTTTAAAAGGTTCCTTTGGTTGGAATTACAAGTATATTTGGTGATTCAATCCCTGGCCTGACCTACCTTCAGTTGAAATATCAGGCCAACTGCTTTGATGTGGCTGACAATAGATGCTCAAACAAGTAAGCAGACATTTTCTTTATTTCTTAGCCATCACATATTAAAAATAGCTTATACTTGTAAATGTGAAATTCTTGGCTAAATCTTCCAAACTTAGCTGCCCTAGAATTGTCAATCACTTTGAATAACTTGTGTAATTTTTTTTCTAATGCCCCACATATGTGTATATCAAGATTTCCTACACAGGAAACTGCGTGTGTATGTACGTGTGAAAGTGTGTGTATGTTCAGTTGTGTCTGACATTTTGAGACCCTCTGGACTGTAGCCCGCCAGCCTCCACTGTCCATGGAATTTTCCAGGCAAGAATAATGGAGTGGTTGCAATTTCCTCTTCCAAAGAAGCTATGTAGTAACATCTTAATGGGCCAATTACACGGTCTTCTTGGTATGTGACATAAAGGAGTAGGTGCAGGGATCACATGGATGAGTTTAAAATATTAGTGCTCTCACCTCTATGACTCTAGTACAAAATTATCGCTGGATCTATCAGCGGGATCATCAGTCAGTCAGTCAGTTCAGTCACTCAGTCGTGTCCAACTCTCTGCGACCCCATGGACTGCAGCATGCCAGGCCTCCCTGTCCATCACCAACTCCCGGAGTTTACTCAAACTCATGACCATTGAGTCGGTGATGCCGCCCAACCATCTCACCCTCTGCGGTCCCCTTCTCCTCCTGCCTTCAATCTTTTCCAGCACCAGGGTCTTTTCAAATGAGTCAGGTCTTTGCATCAGGTGGCCAAAACATTGGAGTTTCAGCTTCAGCATCAGTCCTTCCAATGAAAATTCAGGACTGATTTTCTTTAGGATTGACTGGTTGGGCCTCCATGCAGTCTAAGTCAGTATCATGACACCTAATAAATCTCCACTCTACCAACCCTTAGCTGATGGCACTCGTATTCAGGGCATGACAAATAATAAGCCTACCTGGCTAAATGCAAAAATATGTATAGTATAATGTGCGTTTTGTATAGTGTATTGTTAACTGTGTTTTCATATCAATATATGTAGAGAGACATAAGACTAAAAAGCATATCTTATCAGCCATAATTTAGGTTAGGGTCATTTGAAAATATGTTAATATAATTTTTCATCATTTTAAGAAGTATAGGCTCTGTATGGTCTTCCCAAGTGGCGCTAGTGGCAAAGAACTCTCCTATCAATGCAGGAGACATAAAAGACATACGTGAAGTGAAAGGCACTCAGTTGTGTCTGACTCTTTGTGACCTCATGAATTATACAGTCCATGGAATTCTCCAGGCCAGAATACTGGAGTGGGTAGCCTTGAAGAGGGGTTTAATTCCTGGGTCAGGAAGATCCCCTGGAGGAGGGCATGGCAGCCCGCCCCAGTATTATTGACTGGAGAATCCCATGGCCAGAGGAGCCTGGCAGGCTGCAGTCCATGGAATTGCAAAGAGCCCAACACAACTGAAGCGGCTTAGCATGCATGAACACAGCCTCTGTATAGAGGTGAATCATTTTAAGAACATCAGCAATAGATCAATGACAAAAGCAATCATACTGTAAATTACAGAAGAGGAAGTTTCCTTTAGTTATTCTGTTTGTAGCTCATGACAATAAACTCTGTAAGAATTCTTCAGGGTTTGAGTCCCCAGGGTTAGGTGGTTAGATATAAAACAAATTAAAATACCATCATGAAGTATAATTTCTAGGTCTATCTATTACTCAAGGGTGTGTTCATTCTCCTTCTGCAATTTCATGACTGTTGCAAAAAGGACAGGTGATATTTCTTGCTATCTTTATTAACTATATTTTGCAGGAATCATCAGCTTTTTGATGAAAGGACTGGAAATATTTAAACCAAAATTTCAATTTTGATACTCAACGTGCATGTAGCATATTAGTGTTAGCAAGGAATCCATTATAAAAATACACCAAGGATATCTGGCGTTGGTTAGTTGATTCAACCTAGGATCATCCTTTCACCCTGATCTGAGGGATATAGAATCCAGAAGGTTTTTGGCAGAGGAAACCTATGGGAGCTGAAAACAGCAATATACAGGCTAAATTCTACTTTTATTAGTCCCAGGACCATCGTGCATGTGCAGAAATTTACTATTATATATTTTTTTATGTATTAAAAGTGTTTAATCTTTCCCAGGTTAATTCTACTGTTATCATGTGACTGCCATTATCCAACCAGTAATTTGTTTAGTTCTTTTTTTTTTTTTTCATTTTTTCTGATTTCCTTCTATGTAGCCTGCGTTTTCATAGAATTATATTCTATCTTGGGTAATTTAATGCTCTAAGCATCACATTCATTTAGGAATCATTTATGTATAATACTACTATTGATGAATACTATTCTTTCTTATTTTCCAGGTAAAGAAACTAAAGTTCTAAAGGATAAAGCTAATTTCCCATAATCAAATTCACTAAAGTTGTACAGACTTCAATCTGACACTTCAGAACATTCCTGGGTACACACTGATCACACTGCCTTCCCTAGCTTAGGTTGAGCTATCTTCAGTTTCTTTCACTCCACCTTCTCATGTTCCACTGCTCAATTTTAATTCTTATTTATTTTTATTTTTTAAATCAAGAGCCATGGTACGGAATGAAGGAAATCAGAGCTCTGTGAGCATGTTCATCCTCTTGGGCTTCTCAGAATACCCACGCCTCCAGGCACCCCTTTTCTTGGTGTTCTTGACCATTTACACAATCACTCTGATGGGGAACCTTGGCATAATTGTGGTCATAAGGACCAGTCCCAAACTCCACACACCCATGTATTTTTTTCTCAGCCATCTATCCGTTTTGGATATTAGCTCTTCCAGTGTATTTACACCCAAACTCCTAGGTATCTTGGTTGTGGAAGACAGAGTTATCTCTTTCAAAGGGTGCATGGCACAGTTTTTCTTTGGCTGTGCATTTGTGATTACGGAGATGTCCATGCTAGCAGTGATGGCCTATGACCGGTTTGTGGCTGTTTGTAACCCCCTGCTCTACACAGTTGCTGTGTCTCCTAAGCTCTGCAGCCTCCTGGTCGCTGGGACTTACATGTGGGGTGGAATGTGTTCCTTGACAATCACATGGTCTCTTTTGGAGCTGTCCTTCTGTGATTCTAATGTCATACATCACTTTGGCTGTGAGTATTCTGCCATCATCTCTACTTCCTGTTCTGACACCCATTTCAGTCAACTGACATGTTTCATCATTTCTACACTCAATGAGGTGTGTAGCCTCCTGATTATCCTCACCTGCTATGCTTTCATAGTTGTCACAATCATCAAGATGCCTTCAGCTGGTGGACTCCAAAAAGCCTTCTCCACCTGTGCCTCCCACCTGACCGCCATCACCATTTTCCATGGGACTGTCCTGCTCCTTTACTGTGTACCCAACTCCAAAAGCTCGTGGCTCCTCGTCAAAGTAGCCACTGTGTTTTTTACCGTCATGATTCCTATGCTGAACCCTCTTATCTATAGCCTTAGGAATAAAGATGTGAAAGAGACAGTCAGGAGGTTGATAACTATGAAACTGCTTTGTCCCTCAATATAATTCAGAAATCCAATGGGAGTGAAAAACCACTTGAATTAAAGACAAGCTGTGTATTAGCCAAATAAATATGCTTGTGCTCATATTATGCCTAATAATTTTCATATATATTTCTGATGCTAGTTTATCTTTATTATAAATAAATATATGATTATGTTTCAAATAAATTGTATGTTGTATTTAAAATTTTTTTTGATGGTCAGATGAGCTACAATTCTCAGTTAATAGAGAAATAATACATTATGGAAGTCAGAGTGAAGAAAAGGGATATCTAGTTAGAGACTCATTCCTTATGCTACAGTTTATGTTGTGATTTGTAACAATACTGCAAACACGGATAATAACTGTGCTTAGCATCAGGGTTAAGGTTAGGGTTAGTGTTAGGGTTAGGTTTAAATTTGCACTTAGGTTCTCATAACTAACTCTTCTGATTCAATTTTATAAAATGCAACTTTTAGCTCTTCTCAAAACTTTATTTTACACCAAATAAAATGAGGAGTTTTGAGTTAGCCTTATAAAAGTATTACCTGATTTTAAGCAAGAAGATCCTGAAAATAATAGCTAGTCTCTATAAGCATCACTCATTTTTTGGATACCAGTATAATATGGTTCAATCAAAGGTGTTTAATTGAATACTGAGAAAAAGTTAAATGTATTTCTAGGGAGATATGATGATTACTCAGTGATAAAGCCCAAGTTAAGAACTGCTCTATTTTCTCTTCTTCTGACAAATACTTGTTCATGTCTCAGGTTTGCACTCATAATCCAAAGGAAAAGCAATGCTCTTCATCAATAATGAAGCATGAAAAAATTATAATGGGATTAACAGAGATGCTTCTGAATAACTGGACCTAATCATGAATATACCTCATTCAGTTTAATAAGTCTTTCTTATATTCCTTTGAAGTTCCTGCCATTACCACATATTCTTAATTGTGGTAACTTTGAAGTAAATCTCACTATCCATTAGAGCAACTTCTGACATCTTTTCTTCCGTGTAAGTGGATCCTGTTTATCCTTGACCATTTCATTGTCATACAAACCTCAGTATTTATTGTGTTCATTCTTTTAAGGGCTGAGACTCGTAGGGGCTCTAAAATTCACGTCACTTTTTCTTTAGCTCTGCACATTCAAGCATTCTTGGCCGCAGCCAGGCCCTCTCTGCTTCATTCATCTATGCTCCTTCATAATCATTACACATTTCTGAAATTATGATGAGATCATATTAGCTGGTTTTTATTTTACCATTGTTTTAATTTATTCATTTTTATTTTTGGCTGTGCTGCACAGCATGTGAGGTCCTAATTTCTCAACCAGGCATCAAGTCTGTGCTCCCTGCAGTGGAAGCAAAGGATCTTAACCCCTGGACCCCAGGGAAATCCCACCGTTGTTTTTACTAATCTGGCTTTGCTATTTTATTTATTTCTCATTATCATTGCTATGATTGATTTGGTTTCTGAGGGAAGAGAGAGACAACAAAGGGATTTTATATGTTGAGTTTGACATATTGAGTTAAAAATAATTCAAATTCTATCTCTTTATTTTCTGATTAGTGGAAAAATTGGCATTGATTATATTCTACAGGCATGGCAATAATAAGATATTGTGAAGAATCTATATTAAGAAATTACAAATCTTAGTGAAATAAACACATTCCTTGAAAAAACAGCATTAAATCTTATACAATAAAAATAGAAAATATAAGTAAAATCTTATGTCTTAGTGTAATGGATGTCTGTGTGTGCTCAGTCATGTCTGACTCTCTGTGAACCCATGGACCTTAGCCTGCCAGGCTTCTCTGTCCATGGGATTTTCCTGGCAAGAGTACTGGAGTGGGTGGCCATGCCCTTCTCCGGGAAATCTCTCCGACCCGGGATCAAACTCCCATGTCCTGCATCTTCTGTATTGCAGTGACACTGAGTCACTGAGGAAGCCCAAAACAATGGAATTTGTTTTCAAAGTCTTCCTCACAAAGAAATCCTACGCCCTGTTTATTATGTTGGTGAATTTCCCCAAACATTTAAGAAATATGTCAATCATGCACAAATCTTTCTAGTGAATAGATTAAGAGAGGATACTTAATAGTGCATTATATTCACTTAGTCAGATTTTAGCAATCAGTTCAAAGAAAGCTATTATGAGAAATAAATTTATAGATCAATCTTTCTCATGAGGTTAGTGAATGAATATTCAAGACATAATATTAACACATTGGATATTGTTCCAGAAACTAAAAGTGGTTTAATAGTCATGAATTAATAACCATAAATCAACATATTAAAATAAAAGGGAAGATACATAATTCATGCAAATTACAGTTCTAGAAAAATAATTTGGTTAAATACAAAACTTATTCCACTCTGAATGGTTGATTTTTCTCAACTCACATTTAATAAAGTTGTTATTAGCTACAGGAAACTTTAAGTAATCCTCATATTAGCTATTGAAACTACTGTGATTAATTTAAAAATTTTTTGGCTGTAATACTATGTATATATCTAAATTAACATCTCTCAAGAATGTACAAATCCAAAGGCAGTTCCCCAGAGTTTTAATTGAAAAGTTCATACTTCTTAGATGGCTGTGACAAATATTTCTAGCATCCATGTCTTGAACAGAAATTAACCTCTTTCTGATAGTATGGGATTCTCTGGTGATTCAGATGGTAAAGAATCTACCTGCAATGCAGGAGACCAGGGTTCTATCCCTAGGTTGGGAAGATCCCTCGGAGAAGGGAATGGTCAGCTATTCCAGTAGTCTTGCATGGAGAATTCCATGGACAGAGGAGCCTGGTGGAATACAGTTCATGGGGTCTCAAAGAGTCAGACGACTGAGTGACTAACATTTTCACTTTCTTGTTAGAGTATAGAATGCCAAAAATAGGTTATCATTGTGAAAAATATGACCTGTTGACCAGGATGATGAATACCAGAAATGGCTTTCTTTTGGTGTAATGAAGGTATTCAGGGCTTACAACTTAGCTATCAATAGTTTCTTGATAATCCTTATGCTTGCAGGAGACCTGTGTTCAGTCCCTGGGTCGGGAAGATCCCCTGGAGAAGGAAATGGTAACCCACTTCAGTATTCTTGCCTGGAGAACTGCATGGACAGAGGACCCTGGCAGGCTACTACATGGGGTTGCAAAGAATCAGACACCACTGAGACACAGCACACACACACATACATGTTTGCGTGAATAAGTCTTGCAAATTACACTTTCAAATAGTTATTTATATTTGGTCACCATTAGAATACAATTATGCAATTGATGTTTTTATATATACTCATTTACGCAGCACTACTTCATTCTGTTATTATTTTCTCATATTTTTGTTGTAGATTCCTTAGGACTTTCTGTATACAGAATCTAGCTGGCAAATAAAGAGAGTTTTACTTTCTATTTTTCAGTAATTGTAATTTTCTTTCCTTATTCAACAAAAATCTAAAATAAGATGTTAATTAAAAGTGGTTAAGGACATTATTTTCTTGGCTGTTATACACAGAGTTAGGAGAAAATCAAGTTATTTTACTTTATGTAGGATTTTTTTCTATTTTCTGTTTCCACACTAGACATACTATTAACTAGAGGTACTTTTGTAGATGATCTTTATCAGGTTGAATGAATTTTCTTATATATCTTGTTTACTGCTATGCAGGTAATCATTTTTTTTCCTTTCCGTCTGAGTCATTGTTTATTTTCCTATCATATATGGTAATATTTTACTTTCTAGTATTTCATTCAGTATTTCTATGATGAAGTACATTAGTTATCTTGGTATATGTTTTCTGTTTGTTTGTTTACAACATCTTTAGTGTTGGTGTTGATGGTTGTTGATTAGTTACTAAGTCATTCTGACTCTTTTGCAACCCCGGTGACAGTAGCCTGGCAAGCTCCTCTATCCATGGATTCTTCAGGCAAGAATACTGGAGTGGATTGCCATTTCCTTCTCCAGGGGATCTTCCTAATACAGGAACAGAACATGTGTCCTCTGCCTACAGATAGATTCTTTACCTCTGAACCACCAGGGAAACCCATGAAACACCAGAGATGGACAAAAATTTAGAAAATGATCTGAAATATTGGAGGTGGCCCCTCCTCTCTGTTAGAGATACCCACACGCTTTCTTTCCTGGCATGCCTCTCTGCCTTGCTTCTATCTTAACTAAACAGTTTCTCTGCATGCTCTCCCACTTGTTTTGCTATGTCTCTAAAAATAAACTTTGTACCTTCATTTACAATTTTTGCCTCCTTGAGAAATGCATTTTTTACTGGGGGACTTGTATACTTATAGCTGCTAGTAACCCGCATCTCAGCTATCAGTTTTTAAACTATGGAGTTCACACATTCTAAACTAATTAATCATTTTCAGGTTTTGCACATTGCTGATTGAGTTGTCTTTGCCTCTTCAAACAAATCCTGAGCTCCTGAAGGTCAGGAAGCAGGCCAAAGAATTCTATCATGTGCTTGCACAATGCTGGGTTCTAGATATTTGTAGCTGAAAATCAAATCCAGAAATCTTTGGTTTCTATCATAGAGGTTTCTTAGAACCTCTGTCAGAAGCACCTGGGAAATCAGTTGAACTCACGGATATTTGGCAGAGAAACCCAGGAATGTTCATTTTAAACAAGCCTCTTGGAATATTCTTATGTACATGGATGTTTGGGAATTAGAGAGCTGTCACATACAAATAAACACAATCCTAAGTACATGTTTCATACAAGGTATAGGCAAAATAGTAACAGCATCAAGTTTAAATAACATTTCCAGTTTTATTTCTTCCTCTAGCCCTTCCTCCCCTTCCTGTCTGAATCATCCTTCTGGAACAAAATTCTAATCAAGTCCTTCCTTCAACATAAACCTTCCCAGTTGTGAGACTATAAAACCCATGATCATAAACTTATCCTTTAAGAATCTTTATGGTCCAGTTGCAAAATGACATTACTTTTTAACTAAGAGCACAAACTCTGGGGCCAGACTGATGGAATTCAAATCCCAATGCCTCCAGTTTGAGTATGAGCTATATTAATGGGAAGAAGAAAAAGTGTTGCATACATCTCTTATTGCTCTGTTTATTCAAATATCCATGCACATTTTTTTTCCTACTTATTACTTAAATGCTTGACAGAATTTACAATTTAACAGTATGGGAATTAGGTTCTCTTTGTAGGAAGATTTTTAACTGAAAACTCAATTTCATAAGAAGATATAAGCTATTCATATTTTGTGTTTCATATTTGGTAAGTTTATTTGTATGGTTCAAATGATTTTTCTACATGAACTAGGTAGTTAAATTTTTTGAAAGAAAATTATACATAATACTCCTTAATTATTTTTTCTACATTGACAGCATCTGTAATGAAGTCCCAATATTTTCTTGAGTAGCATTGTGTTATGATCTATTATTTGTAATCAATTTATCTAACAGATTATTGATTTTATGTATCATTTTAAACATCAGAATTTTCATTTTGCTCAATCCCTTATTTCTATTTCACTGTCCATTTTCTATTTTGTTGATCACCATTCTCATCTTTTCCTCCTTCTATTTATTGTGAGATTAAAAGCTATGTTTGCTTTTTTATCTTCTTAAGATGGAATCACAGATCATCAAATTTCTTCTCTTAAGTAAAACATTCAGGAAGTAGGTGCTATTTTAAATAGAATGAAGTATTAATAGAGTACAAAAATGTTGACCTCATGAGCGACAAATAGAAGTCTAAACTAGCCCTTAAGATTCCCCACCATTTGGTGTACACATATCTTCAACTAGCCATTCAATTACACATTAATCTGGGAGCTGCTGGCAAATAATTTTAAATTATAACTAGTTTTAAATCAGTTGATCATAAGAAAAGAAGACTATCCTGATTGGTGGGTCTCATATAATCTGATGATTTGTTAAAAATGCTTGCTGCTGCTGCTGCCGCTAAGTTGCTTCAGTCGTATCTGATTCTGTGGGACCCCATAGACAGCAGCTTACCATGCTCCCCCGTCCCTGGGATTCTCCAGGCAAGAACACTGGATTGGGTTGCAATTTCCTTCTCCAATGCATGAAAGTGAAAAGTGAACGTGAAGTCCCTAGTCGTGCTTGAATCCCTCTTTAAGCGATGCATGAATTTTAAGAGGGTGTTGAAAGAGAAATTTGAAGTGTGAGAGTGACTTGAATGGAGAAAACAAAGCAGATACCTAGGAGTGGATTCTAGGAACTGTGAATAACCCCAAAACAGATGTCAAGGAAATAATACCCTATTCCTACAACTTCAAGGAACAGAATTATTCCAACAACATGAATGAGCTTGGAAGAGAACCAGTTTCTAGATGAGAAACTTGATGACACTTTGATTTCAGCCTTGCAATAACTTGAATAAAGGGACCAGGTGTATTTTGCCTAACTTTGGGCATACAAAATTGTGAATTAATAAATGAATGTTTTTCAAGCCACTGAATCTGCAGCAGTTTATTATGATGAAATAGACCATTCGTATACCACATAATTGATAGGTTTTATCAATCACATTATTGAAAAATATATACTCAACAAGTTTTAATAAAACAGGGAAACACTGGGATACAATAGTAACTGCAAATGGCATAATATCATATTTCTATTCAGTGTGATATTGAATGTGTTTTTTACAAAAATGTAGATGTCCAAATAATAAAACTTAGAGGAAAGACTGAAATAAACATAACACAGAAACAACACTATGCCTGGTCTATTGAATAGTAATTGTGATTTTCTCTTTCTGAATTTTGGAATTCACGTATTCCATGATAAATATAAATATAAACAGGCTGATTGCTAGTGTTATTTTTCTAAGATGAGAAGATAAACATGCTCAAGCTTCCTATATGATTTAATGATTTAAAATAAATTATACTCTAAATGAGGATTACGGGATTTTCTTTAAATTGTCTTGTTTGTAGCTCATGGAAAACACCCCAATCACAATTGTCTGGGGTGTGAATCCCCAAAGTCACTCAGGTAGACTTAAATATACAGCGTGATCCCTAAGTTTAGTCACAAGTGTGGCTCACCCTCGGGAGTGCCTCTATTTTTTAATGAGAACAAAATGTAATTTTCTTGATGACTTTACTGAAATATACTTTGGAAGAGGTTACAATACTCTTATTACAAGCTACAACAATTTTCATTAAATATAAGTATTTTTGTTAAATACTTTTCAAGATTCTTATTTAAAGAAGTCTTCAGTAAATTAATCTATAAAGACTACATGGCTTCTGGTGAGTTGTTTAAGTGATTTACTTTAATTCTGATGTGGGAAACTCTGAAATCAACAATATTTTTGGCAGAGAAACACCTATGCAACCCTAGTAGCAATGAAGTGGTATTCATTTAATTCATTGCAGGGGAAGAATACAAGATATTGAACTTATTTCTTCTATCGTTAAGATTCATGGGACGCATTTAATTTGGAACTTTGCGTATATAGCTGAATGAAGTCCTTGATGGACATTCAAGTAGTACTATTTGTTTTCAGTTAAAAATAAAAAAAATTTGGGAAATATTAAAAAGAAATCTTTAAAACTGTAGAGAAATATGCTAGACTTTGCATTAATTTTTTTAAATTTCTTTTTTTATTTATTTTATTTTATTTAACTTTACAATATTGTATTGGTTTTGCCACATATCAAAATTAATCTGCCACAGGTATACATGTGTTCCCCATCCTGAACCCTCCTCGCTCCTCCCTCTCCATACCATCCCTCTGGGTCGTCCCAGTGCACCAGCCCCAAGCATCCAGTATCGTTCATCGAACCTGGACTGGCGACTCGTTTCATATATGATATTATACATATTTCATTAAATTTTTTGAGTTTAAAATCATGGAGGTGAAAGCAAGTTGGAACAGTACAGCAAACTTGAGTTCTGAATTAAACCCCAAAGTAGTCTCAAATATGTTGCCTGGTATTTGGTATTAAAAGGTAATAATGGTTTTATATACCAAAAAGTGTGTATTTTGTGCACAAAAATAAAAATTGCTGCAGTGAGTAAAACAAAAGAAGTAGCAATCAAGCAGTCTAGATCATGCAGTGATACTGTGCATGCTAAGTCACTTCAGTCCTTTCTGACTCTTTATAAACAACCCTACAGACTGTAGCCCACTAGGCTCCTCTGTCCAAGGGATTCTCCAAGCAAGAATAGCAGAGTGTGTTGCCATACACTCCTCCAGGGGATTTTTCCCAACCCAGGGATAGAACCTGTGTCTCTTATGTCTGCTGCATTGGTAGTTTAGTTCTTTTAGAGTTCACAGAAATCCAGACAGAAGAGTTCAGATTATAGGTAGTTTGTATGGAAATGATTTTGAATATGGGTAAGCATTTGAGCATGATTTTAAACTAAGATGGAATGAAAATTAGTCCTGAAGATGGCTGTAGGTAGGCTAAATAAAGATAGCTGCTAAATAGAGGTGTAGTAGGTAGCAATAAAGATGGGAGTGTATTTTGAAGAATATGTTCATTTTGCCCTGATTAAATTTTTCACAGCCTTAACCTTGGATGGAAAGGAAATCATAGAGATAGAGACAAGGACAGGGAAAAATGGACAAAACAAATCTTATGCCTTGACGGCTTGAGACATTAATGGAAATGTGCAGCTAAGAAGGAAACATTAGAAAAGAATTAAGTAAGAAGAAGATTTCCTCTGTGTATGCATTTTTTCTATTCCTTAGTCACTATTTGCCCCATTTCAGACTTCGTAAAATTATAGGTGATGCTACATTGTAGAATATTTTGAGGTTATGTATTTCAAATTCAAAGTAAACATGAAAAACAGCATAGAAAACAAGAGAAGAAACTAAATTTGGTGGGGGCCATTTATTACATGTGAAATTCAAGTCTTAAATGTTTTAGAAAATACTTAAAGTTGGACTTCCTTGATAGCTCAGCTGCTAAAGAATCTGCCTGCAATGCATGGGACCCCAGGTCGATTCCTGGGTTGGGAAGATCTGCTGGAGAAGGGATAGGCTACCAACTCCAGTATTTCTGGTCTTCCCTTGTGACTCAGCTGGTAAAAAACCTACGCGTAATGTGGGAGACCTGGGTCAATCCCTGCATTGGAAAGATCCCCTGGAGAAGGGAATGGCTACCCACTCCAGTATTCTAAACTAAATTTGATGTGGGGCAATTATTACATGTGAAATTAAAGTCTGAAATGTTTTATAAAATAATTCACTAATTTAAGTTATATTTTATACATAATTGTGTAGTAAAAACAAATTTTTAGAATTATATTCTAAAGGTAAGGTTTCAGAGAGCTTAACTTGTCAGAGACATATTAATAAGTGACTGAGGTTAAATTTTAAGGCAAGATGACTTGATTAAAGAGTCTAGATTGTTAACAAGACATCATTCATATTCTCTAGGAGATACAATATGAGATCTTTTACCAAGGGTTGGCCAGTTGGTAAAATCATTAGGAAAGGTAAACCTGAGGCTTCTCTGATGAGATGGGTGCTGAATCTCTCAGTTGTATGACTTGCGACTCCATGGACTGTAGCCCGCCAGGCTCCTCTGTCCATCAGATTTCACCAGCAAGGATACTGGAGTGGGTTGCCAGTTCTGTCCCCTGCGGATATTCCTGACCGAGGATTGAACTCATGTCCCTTGCATCTCCTGCACTATCAGGAGGATTCTTTACCACCACACTACTGGGGAAGCCTCTCTTTGATCGGAGAGCACTAAGGAAAAGTGAGAGAAAAACAGGACATCTTGAGCAGTTAGAATGGCCTGAGCAAACATAAGAATTTGCAAGTGCAATCAACAAGTTCAATTAAATGAAGCTAAAGAAAGTAATGATCCATGTAGAAAAAAGGGAGACAGAGCTGAGAAGGTTGAGAAAATTGAAACAAAGACAAATTATGAGTCACTGTGACACTCAGTTCTCTCCAGTCCATCCTCTCCTTGCCCCTCCATCAGAAGCCGACTTGCACTCTCCACACCTGTAGACACATGGTATACCGTTTGGGCTCCAACTGTGTCTTATTTGCATTCCTGGGAAATTCCAGACTTCACCACTGCAGACCAGTCCCCTGTCCAGGCTGGGAAAAAAATACCCTCTATTTCTGTCATGTCTGGTTGCTTAGGGTGAACTCTCTGGTTTTCCCTGGCAGGAACCATAATGATGGATATGAGAAATCAGAGTGCTGGAATCACCTTCATCCTCTCGGGCTTCTCAGAATACCCGCAGCTCCAGGTGCCCCTCTTCCTGGTCTTCTTGGCCGTCTATACTGTCTCTGTGGTGGGGAATCTGGGTATGATTGTGATCATCAGAATCAATCCCAAACTTCACACCCCCATGTACTTCTTTCTCAGACATCTCTCCTTTCTTGATTTTTGTTACTCTTCTGTAACCACACCCAAACTCTTAGAGATCTTGGTTGCGGACACAAGGACTATCTCCTACGTGGGTTGCATGATGCAATTCTTCCTTGGTTGCACACTTGTGATTACGGAGACGTTTATGTTAGCAGTGATGGCCTATGACCGGTTTGTGGCTGTTTGTAACCCCCTGCTCTACACAGTTGCTATGTCTCCTAAGCTCTGCAGCCTCCTGGTCGCTGGAACCTACACATGGGGTGGACTGTGTTCCTTGACTATCACGTGTTCTCTTTTGAAGCTGACCTTCTGCGGTTCTAATGTCTTACATCACTTTGGCTGTGAGTATTCTGCCATCATCTCTGCCGCTTGCTCTGACTCTTATTTCAGTAAGATGACATGTTTTATCATTGCTACTCTCAATGAGGTGTGTAGCCTCCTGATTATCCTTGCCTCTTATATTTTCATAATTGTCACAATCATCAAGCTACCCTCAGCTGGTGGACTCCAAAAAGCCTTCTCCACCTGTGCCTCCCACCTGACCGCCATCACCATTTTCCATGGGGTCATGCTTCTTCTCTATTGTGTACCCAACTCCGGAAGCTCATGGCTCTTCATCAAAGTAGCCACTGTGCTTTACACAGTAGTGATCCCCATGCTAAATCCCCTTATCTACAGCCTTAGAAATAATGATGTGAAGGAGACCATCAGAAAATTAGTCAACACCAAAATGTTTTCTCACCCAATGTAATTTTGAGTGAGAAGAGAGATAGAGGTTCTTTATTTTTATTTTTTAATATTAATTTATTTATTTTAATTGGAGGTTAATTACTTTACAATATTGTATTGGTTTTTTCATACATCAACATGAATCCGCCACAGGTATACACGTGTTCCCCATCCTGAACCCCCATCCATCCTCCCTCCTTGTAACATCCCTCTGGGTCGTCTCAGTGCACCAACCCCAAGCATCCAGTATCATGCATTGAACCTGGACTGTCGATTTGTTTCATATATGATATTACACATGTTTCCACATCATTCCCCCAAATCATCCCACCCTCTCCCTCTCCCACAGAGTCCAAAAGACTGTTCTTTGTGCTTTATACAGTGTGTTGATGGTTATTACGTTTTCCTTCGAATGTGTGCTTCTCCGCTGATTAGTGTCCTACTCTTTGTGACCCGTTCTCTGTCCATGGGGAATCTCATGTCAAGAATACTGGAGTGGGTTGCCATGCCCTCCTCCAGGGGATCTTCCCAAGCCAGGGATGGAACTCATGTCTCCCAAAGTGCAAGTTGATTCTTTAGTGTCTGAGACACAATGGGATACAATCTCTTGAGAAAATTATATATATATATATATATACATACATATATATATCACATGAATATAATGTGATTTTTAAACTGTACTGTGATTTTAAAATCTCACCTTCAGTTTAAAAGAAAAAAAGAAATAAAATTATGTTTATGTCTCACATTCAGAGTGTTTTAGGCAAAATAAATAATGATCATCTAATGCTGTCCATGGGCTTCCCTGTGGCTTAGATGGTAAAGAATCTGCCTGGAATATGGGAGACCTGGGTTCTTTCCCTGGGTAGGGAAGATCCCCTAGAAGAGGGCATGACAACCCACTCCAGTATTCTTGCCTGGAAAATGCCCACGGGCAGAGGAGCCTGGTGGACTACAGTCCATGGGGTCATAAAGAGTTGGATAAAACTGGGCAACAAAGCACAGCACAGCAAAAGGCTGTCCACATTCTAAAATCTTCAGAATTTGCAAATGATTTCTGTTCCATGTCTTTTTTCTGTTTCTCTTCCTTTCCTTTCTCTTTTTCTGTCAAATTATGAAATGTGATAAATAGGTAGACAAGTAATTTTGTATAATCATCCTGTATGTTACTTTCTTCAAGAAATTAAAGACATTATCAGTTCTTCACAGCATATCTGTAAGCATTTTTCTAGTCACTGTGCCTCTCTGATGCCTCTAGAAGCAAACTCCATTGCGATGTTCAGAGATTTTTCTTCTAAACAGAGAATAGGTTATGAGAGTTAAAACTTAACTTTATCACTTTTTAAATTTGTATTATTAAAACTTTAGAGTATATTCCCTTATGTCTGGCTTATTTGGCTCAGCATTTTGTTTCAAAAGAATTTTTAAGTGATTGACTGTAACAGTAGTTCCATTTTTGGTGCTGAAGAATTTCCACAAAATAAATACATTGATATGATAATATGTTTATTCATACTACTACTACAAATGGAATTTGGCTATTTCTTCTTCTTTATTGATGTATTATTTATTTACAGTGCTATAATAATTTTAGATGCACAACATAGTGATTCATTATGTTTTTAGATTATACACTATTAAAACTTAGTGGCTCAGTGGGTAAAGAACCTGCCTGCAATGCAGGTGATGCTAGAGATATGGGTTTGATTCCTGGGTGGGGAAGATCCCCTAGAGGAGGGCACGACAACCCATTCCCATGGGCAGAGGAGCCTGGTGGGCTAGAGTCCATGGGCTTGCAAAGAGTTGGACACAATTGAAGTGACTGAGCACAGCACAGCACACAAAGGATAATAGGTAAAACTTACGGCGCTAGACAGCGGTATCCTTGTAGCTTATCTATTTTATACAGAGTATTTTGTATAGTTTATACTCCAAAATTGCCCCTCCTCCTTTCCTCTATAAAGTCTGCAAATAATTGCAAGTCTCTCAAACAATTGTTGGAGAGAATTAAAGGGAAATATTGTGCATTGTGGGTGAGAATGTAAATTGGTATAGCCAATTGCATACTGTATGGAAAACAGTATGGAGTTTTGTACACACACACACACACACACACAAAAGGTAAAAATAGAACTACCATATGAGCAGCAATTTCACTCCTGGCTATTTCACCTTTTTTGTCTTTAATGGAAATGCTGCATGAACATTTTTACAGAAGTATGTGCTAGTGCCGGGGTCCAGCCCCGGCTGATCCAGAGTATTCGAAGGGGAGACGGCGTCAGCGACCTATTCAAATGGTAATTAGAGATATAAAGAGTGATAGAATGAGGATAGCTCAGTAGGAAAATTCAGTGGAGAAAAGAGGCTGAGTAGCTTGGTTTACGTGGGAGACCAATAAAACTTCAAGACAAGAAGTTTGCACCACCT
>NW_011493442.1:16741-21288 GCF_000754665.1 Bison bison bison | reverse complement strand
ACAAAGGAAAGAATTTATTACCTTCAGGGTCTAAAGTTACTAACACCAAGGCCACTACTTATTTTTTCTACATACCAACTATTAATTAATACATATTCAAGGATACAATTCAGGGGATGTGAAAACTTGGCAGCAAGCATTGGCTCATCAATGAAATCTTTTACTAGTTTTATTCTGACAGTTTCTAACTCTCTGAGAGGGTGTAAGCTATTTGAATATCTTAAGCTTCCTGTGCCTCTGGAGGCTAGGAGACCGTAAACAATCTTATGCATAGCTGTAGGAGTCCGGGTAAATTTGTCAGGCGAGTTAGAGAGCCATCTGAGGGGTTTGGATTTAAACACTCCTAATGCCCAGGAACTTTATTAATTGGAGCTGTAAGTTAACTCTTTGACAGAGAGAGCGAGATGGTGGTGGGGGACAGCCCCCAGTAAAGTCAGAGATGAGAGCACAAAGCAATAAAGTAGGCAGACTCTGGTTTTTTGGGGGTAGATGCTCGAGAATATCCGGGGAGACTCCAGAGGCTCGATCCCGCCTTTGCATATGCCGAGCCTCCTTCTTCATGACCTTTGTCACGAGCGGAATGTCTCTCGCCGGCTCCCGGCATGCTAGATTGCACATGAGCACTCACTGTGGGAGGTATGCCCTGTCTCTGAGTGTTCTGGATGGAAGGGAGCTTGTTTCCGATATTGTGCTTGGTGCCATCAAACAATTTTCCAATGTAGATGGATTCATTTAAATTCCAGCTATATTTTATGTGGGTTCTAATTATTGTCCATTCTTGCCAACATTTAATATGGTCATCAGTTCAGTTCAGTTCAGTCACTCCGTCATGTCCGACTCTTTGTGACCCCATGAATCGCAGCACGCCAGGCCTCCCTGTCCATCACCAACTCCCAGAGTTCACTCAGACTCACGTCCATCGAGTCAGTGATGCCAGTCTGTGAGTAGGGGTACTTCATTTTGGTGATGAATTCAATTCCACTTTACTAATGTAGCTGAATTCCTGTAATTTAGTTATTAGTCATTTGACTCGTTTTACTTCTATGTGAAGGGCCTATTCAGGTTTTTTTTAAAACCTATTTTTCTATTATGTTGTTAATATTTTATTATGAAATATGTATTTCATTATGCATTGTAAATAAAAGTCCTTTGATGTGTGTATCATGAATATTTTCTCCTAGATTGTGGCTTGTCTATTCACTCTGTTGGTGATGTATTTAGGGGCACACATTTCCTTATGTTTAATGAATTAATCAATCAATGTTTATCAAACCATTTCTTTACACAGTGAAGTGCTTCTAATGTCTTATTTAAGCTCCACTTCTTAACACCAAAATAATAAAGTTATTCATGTTTTATGTGCTAAATTATCAAAAATTTCATACAGTATTATATTTATACTCTACCCCTCTATTATCAATTTGGGGTTTTCTTTTCTCTTTTTACATTGATTTTTAAATTTATTTCAAACAAAGAGTAAAGTTTGATGGAGCATGACTATAAGCTAATTTTATATTTTGACTTATTGGCCTACTTATTACTTATTGGCCTATATTTACCCCAGAAATACTTATTGAAAAATTCACTCATTTTAACACTGCTCTTGGTGCCAGAATATTCATAAAGTAAACGTCAGTATATCTATAGTTCTGTATGCTTCTAGGTGTTTTATAATCAGAACTGCCCTTAACTCATAGGCTTTGACATCACGTTGAGCAACTCTTAAAAAGTTACTCTTAATCTTGCAGAGTGTTTAAGATATTCTTTATCTTTACCTGTTAAAACAAACTTTAGAATTATTCTTGTTTAGATTTAGCATAGAAATACAGTCAAATTGTAGATTGATTTGCAGAGAATGATGTTTGCATCCTCAAGTCTTCTAGATCATAAGCATGCTACATTATTATGTTTATTTATATTTACTTCATGTTTTACAATATAAGATATATCATATTTTTTATAAAGTTCTTACATATTTTTAAAAACCTGGATGTGTGATTATTATTCATACTATTTTAAATGTCATTTGTAAAATGTGTATTGTTTTTCAATTAGGATTCAATGCATTTTGGCAATTCTAAAAATATCTCTTAATAATTGTATAATTTATTTGTAGATTATTTTGGATTTTCAACATGCATATCATACAAATTCTAATCAAATATTTTCTGGATATGTTGTTTCCAATGTTATTCCTTTTATTTTTTTCTTGTGTTTGGTTGACTAGCTGAAAACATTAGTACAATTTTGAATAAACAGTAAAAGTGGGTATCCTTGACTTCCTCATGTAACAAGGAAAGTATCAATACTTAACATTTCATGCTTAAAATGTTAAGCAAATTTATCTCATGTATTTTTTTTGTATGTGTCTGTTTGTTATATTTTATTTGTAGTGAGTGAATGTTGAATTTATCAACCTAATTTTCCTCATATTAGCTCCTTTAATATTTTGATGTGCTAAGTTATATTTATAAAAAAAATTCTAATCAAAATATGTGTTTTTTTCCTGAGAATATTACTATAAGCATTATATATTTATCTTTTCCTTAGTTGTTGGTTTAATGCATCAATATTTAATGTATAATTTAAAATTCTATGATCATTAGTAAGATTGTTCTGTAATTTTCTTTTACTGTCCTTTGCTTGTTAGTTTTTACCATCAAGAGTATATTTGTCTCTTAAAACAAAAATGGTAAGACAGTCTTATTATTCAATTCAGTGTATATTATGTAGAAATGAAAAACAGAGTGTGATAGGGAGATACACAAGGACAGTATTCATATCAAAAACACCTATAAGTTAATTGCTATTCAGTTCAGTTCAATCACTCAGTTGTGTTCGACTCTACGACCTGATGGACTGCAGCATACCAGGCCTCCCTGTCCATCACCAAGTCCTGGAGCCTACTCAAACTCATGTCCATCGCATCAGTAATGCCATCCAACCATCTCATTCTCTGTCCTCTACTTCTCTCACCCTCAATCTTTCCCAGAATCAGGGTCTTTTCCAATGAATCAGCTCTTCGCATCAGGTGGCCAAATTATTGGAGTTTCAGCTTCAACACCAGTCCTTCCAATCAATATTCAGAACTGATTTCCTTTAGGATGGGCTGGTTGAATCTCCTTGCACTCCAAGGGACTCACAAGAGTTTTCTCCAACACCACTTGCCTCCTGCAGGTACCTTATCACTAGCGCCACCTGGGAAGCCCTCTATAGTATGCTCAGTTCCAAATGCTCATAAGTGATTGTTCAAGTAGAGTCTGTTTTATACCATGCCAACCCTCACACTGAACTCAGTGACATACAATATCCATACTGACATACTCACTGACATAATAGCTTGAAATATAAAAACATGAAACACCTTGTAAGGAAGTTAATAGGCTCCAAATATTGTAGTGCTCAATCCACTGTTAATAAATATATTTCTATTAAATCATGTATGTGCCTATTCAATACCACCTTCCAAGAAAATTCTTTTTTGAAAATCTAATGTAAAGAGATAATTACTCTTTATCCCCTTAATGTTAATTTTTTCCTTAGAAACAGATAATATGTTAAATACATGCAATAATTTATTTGTCTCATCCTCTTCTCCCTCTATACACTCCAAGAGAGTAGAAATTTCTGGTATTATTATTGTATATCTCTAATGCCTAGAAATTTACCTAGAAAACACATTTAGCCTTCAATGAATACTTGCTGGATGAATAAAAATAAAAATTTCTGACTAAATTCATCATATTTAGTACGGTGCTCACCTAGGTAAGGGAGCTTCTTTGGTGGCTCAGATGTCAAAGAATCCCCCTGCAATGCAGGAGACCCAGGTTCAATCCGTGGGTCAGGAAGATGCCCTGGAGAAAAATGGCAACCAACTCCAGTATTCTTGTCTGGAGAATCCCATGGACAGAGTAGCCTGAGTACAGTCCATGGGGTCACAAAGAGATGGACACGACTAGGTGACTAAGTCTTCACCTGGGGAAGACTTTAGATGATGTCTCCTTAATGAACATAGTTGTCACATGAGATTTAAAAGCTAAAATAACATTAATGATACACTCATTGACTTATATGAGTGCTTCTATTGCTGAGCACTGTAACTTGGAATATATTTCTTTGTCTAAGTTTGTCTTTAGCTGTAGCTGCATACTCTATAAACATTTGACTCTCTTGCAGTTTTCAGAACCACAAAATGACACTTCCATTATCAAAAGGGTCTTTCACAAATAGTCCTTTAATGTAGTTTATTAACACTTGTTGTTGTTGCTGTTGCTGCGTCACTTCAGTCGTGTCCCACTCTGTGCGACCCCATGGACTGCAGCCTACCAGGCTTCTCCGTCTATGGGATTCTCCAGGCAAGAACACTGGAGTGGGTTGCCATTTCCTTCTCCAATGCATGAAAGTGGAAAGTGAAAGTGAAGTTGCTCAGTCGTGTCTGACTCTTAGCGACCCCATGGACTGCAGCCTACCAGGCTCCTCCATCCATGGGATTTTCCAGGCAACAGTACTGGAGTGGGGTGCCATTGCCGTCTCCCTTATTAACACTG
>NW_011493442.1:7343-16186 GCF_000754665.1 Bison bison bison | reverse complement strand
CGGAAACAGTGGAAACAGTGGCTGACTTAAATTTTTTGGGCTCCAAAATCACTGCAGATGGTGATTGCAGCCGTGAAATTAAAAGATGCTTACTCCTTGGAAGGAAAGTTATGGCCAACCTAGACAGCATATTAAAAACAGAGACATTGCTTTGCCAACAAAGGTCTGTCTAGTCAAGGCTATGGTTTTTCCTGTAGTCGTGTATCGATGTGAGAGTTGGACTATAAAGAAAGCCGAGCACCAAAGAATTGATGCTTTTGAACTGTGGTGTTGGAGAAGACTCTTGAGAGTCTCTTGGTCTGCAAGGAGATCCAACCAGTCCATCCTAAAGGAGATCAGTCCTGGGCATTCATTGGAAGGACTGATGTTGAAGCTGAAACTCAAATCCTTTGGCCATCTGATGTGAAGAGCTGACTCATTTGAAAAGACTCTGATGCTGGGAAAGATTGAGGGCAGGAGGAGAAGGGGACGCCAGAGGATGAGATGGTTGGATGGCATCACCAACTCAATTGACATTGGTTTGGGTAAACTCTGGGGGTTGGCGATGGACAGGGAGCCCTGGTGTGCTGTGGTTCATGGGGTCGCAAAGAATCGGACACAACTGAGCGACTGAACTGAAGTGAAACTGAGGGTGTTCGTGTCACTCAAGAGTTTTACTACCATTATCTACTTCTCTAGTCACAGATTTGAACGTTGGAGTTTGTCCTTGCTTACTTCATTATGATTCTTTTCCAAAATCACTTTTTCCATCAGGCACTTCTCTGTTTCCAGGGATATCAGATCTCTTAGGGTTTCACTCTTTTGAGGAGCACTTAAATTCTTGTCTTGTTCCTTATCTTTGAGGGAAAGATTTTACCTTTTCATTATTTAATGTGATGTAAGTGGAGTTTGTCACATATGTCCTTTATTTATGTTGAGATAGGTTCCTCTCTAGCTGGTTTGCTGAGAATTTAATCATGAAAAAAGTTTGAATTTTGTCATTTGTTTTCTGCATTTATTGATATGATTATATTACTTATACTTGTGTTTGTTAATGTGGTATATCACATTATTCAATTTGCACATGTTGAACTGTCTTTGCATGCTTGGAATAAATAACACTTGATCATAGTGTATGATCTTTTCAATGCAGTTTTGAATTTGGTTTTCTGATATTTATGTTCGTCAGGAATATTCACCCTTTATTTTCATTACTTGTTGTGTTTTGTCTGGTATTGAGATCAAGGTAATGCTGGATTCATAAAGTGAGTTTGGAAGTACTGCCTATGGTTCTATTTTTTTTTTTTTTGGAAAAGTTTAAAAATTATTAATTCTTCAAATGTTAGAATTCACCAGTGAAGCCTTGTAGTCCTGGACTTATCTTTTTTGGGGAGCTTTGGATAACTGATTCAATCTCCTTATTAGTAATTTGTCTATTCGGATTTTTTATTTTTTCATCCTTCAGTCTTTGTAGGGTGTTACGCTCTAGGAATTAAACAATTTCTTCTAAGTCATTTTATTTTTTTTGGGGGGGGGAGGGATGTATATTGTTCATAGTAGTTTCTTATGATCTTTGGTTTTTGTGTAGTATCAAGGGTCATATCCCTTCTGCCATTTATAGTACTACTTATTTGAGACTTCTCCCTTATTCTTGATAAATTTAGCTATTTTTTCCTCCATTTTGCTTACCTTTTCATAAGTACAGCCTTTATGTTGATTGACTTTTTCTATTTCATTTGTTTTAACTCTGATCTTTGTTTTTTCTTTTCTATTACTAACTTTTGACTTAGCGTGTTCTACTTTTCTAGTTCCTTGGGGTATAAAAGGTCTAGCTTTTTTTTTTTTCTTCTTCTTAATGTAAGCATTTTTTCACTGCAAACTTTTCTCTTGAAGCTGTGTTTTTTGTAATTTGTTATTGTACTCTAATTTTTGGCATTATATTTTTCTATTTCCATTTGTCTCAGTATACTTTTTAATTCTTTTTTGATTTCTTCTCTGAACTACTGGTTGTTCAGGGATATGTTTAATCACCATACATTTGCTTTAAACTTATTTCTCTAACTGATTTCTAGTTTTATACTGTTGTGGTTGGGAAAGTGTTTGATATGGTTTAAATTTTCTGTGGCATTCTTGAATGAAGGTCTTACTGTCAGAGTCAGATGATCTGGAGACATGTCAACCCTTAAAGTGTTAGTCACTCAGTCATGTCAGACTCTTTGTTACCTCATGGACTGTAACCCACTAGGCACCTATGTCCACGGAATTCTCCAGGCAAGAATACTGAAGTGGGTAGCCATTCCCTTCTCCAAGGGATCTTTATGACCCAGGAATCAAAGCCAGGTCTCCTATATTCCAGGCAGATTCTTTACCACATCCCTAGGACAGTCATAAAAGCTGAAGTATATCTATGTGTACCAGTTCCTTCCAGGGAGATACTGGTAAATTGAGGTGGGAGGACCTCAGACAATTGAATAAGTCAATTTTAATTTTATAATTCCATTTATAGGACTTAAAATATTCTTACCTTCAGTTCACATCCACTAGATCTCATAACAGCCAGTTTGTATATCAAATGAATCTTTAGATGCTCTGACTTTATTTTTTGGGGCTCCAAAATCACTGCAGATGGTGTCTGCAGCCATGAAATTAAAAGACACTTACTCTTTGGAAAGAAAGTTATGTTCAACCTAGATAGCATATTCAAAAGCAGAGACATTACTTTGCCAACAAAGGTCTGTCTAATCAAGGCTATGGTTTTTCCTGTGGTCATGTATGCATGTGAGAGTTGGGCTGTGAAGAAAGCTGAGCACCAAAGAATTGATGCTTTTGAACTGTGGTGTTGGAGAAGACTCTTGAGAGTCCCTTGGACTGCAAGGAGATCCAACCAGTCCATTCTGAGGGAGATCAGCCCTGGGATTTCTTTGGAAGGAATGATGCTAAAGCTGAAACTCCAGTACTTTGGCCACGTCATGCGAAGAGTTGACTCATTTGAAAAGACCACGATGCTGGGAAAGATTGAGGGCAGGAGGAGAAGAGGAGGACAGAGGATGATATGGCTGGATGGCATCACTGACTCGATGGACGTGACGCTGAGTGAACTCCGGGAGTTGGTGTTGGACAGGGAGGCCTGGCATGCTGCGATTTGTGGGGTCGCAAAGAGTTGGACATGACTGAGCGACTGAACTGAACTGAACTGATACAGGGTAGTCAAATAGAGAGAAATTACCTAACCAGATTACACATTTATATTCTCTAAATTAGCAACAATCCACGAACACTCCATTTTTCTTGGACAATATATCTCAAAAAGTGATTTCTACCATGTTTCTGCTGATAAATACTAGTTTTAAAATATTGTGTGTAAATTGAGAAAACATAGCACAGGTGAAAACCCCTGAAGTCTTTTATTTAAAAACAAAAACAAAAACAAACAAAAAAAACCTCTTCATAAGTTCTTTCCAGTATGATTCTGTATAAGAGGTCAATGTCTCACAAATGCCCCCTGTGGTAGCCAGAGAACCTTCTTGGGCTTTAATTTCATTCTGAAATGTTTTTGCACAAAGACACTCTACAATGATAGCTAGAAGATCTAAGAAACAGTGGTTTTTTTAACTTTTGCAAGTGTAATAAATAAGTGCATGAATTTTACATGCTTCTTCAAATATATGTATTGTTTAGACATGTTGATTCAGTGCTTTAGCATCAGATTCTAGAGCAGAAACCAACAAAATAGATACATATTAAGAATGTATCCAGATGAATGCTCTTTACTTCTAGTGTGATATGTGTCTTCTTTACAAATCAGTACCCTGGTATTCACAACCATTTTATATTCTTTCTTAAAATTTATTATATATATGTATTCAAGCCACACACCATATCTTCAGTTAATTTTTATTTTGTTAATTATTTATGTCTAATAAACACTCACAAATGTTATCTACTCTTTTTATTCCTTCCTTTTTCTTTACTTAATTCTCTCTCTCTCTTTCCTTCTCCATTGTGTCCCAAACATTAGGTAAGTCCTTTGGATAATACAGACAGAATACAGAATCCTTGAGCAAAGATTGTTCACAATCTCATACTGTAGGCCATGATTTCACAAACAGGACACTATTAAATAGAGTGATTAAAGAAAATGGTTGTTTGTGAACTATAAAAAGGAACATTTAATCAGAGCTAAGAAGGGGAGGAGTTGATAGCTAATTATTAAAGAAATCTATGCAATTTACCAAAGCACTGTAAATTGCTTTCAGTTTTGGATTTCTTAATTCTAAAAAGGTGTGTGTATGTATGTGTCTGTGTGTTCAGTTGCATCCAACTCTTTGTGACCCCAGGGACCACAGCCTGCCAGGCTCCTCAGTACATGGAACTTTCCAAGCAAGAATATTGGATCAAGTTGCCATTTCCTATTCCAGAGGATCTACCTGACCCAAGGGTTAAATCCAACTCTCCTGCATCTCTTGCATTGGCAGGCAGATTGTTTAGCACTGAGCTACTGGGAATCCCCTGAAAAGTTATGTTGTTGTTGTTGTTCAGTCACTCAGTCGTGTCCGACTCTTTGTGACCCCACGGACTGCAGCACACCAGGCTTCCCTGTTCTTCACCATCTCTCGGAGTTTGCTCAAACTCATGCCCATTGAATTGGTGATGCCATCCAACCATCTCATCCTCTGTCGTCCCCTTCTCCTCCTGCCCTCAATCTTTCCCAGTATTAGGGTCTTTTCTAATGAGTCATCTCTGTGCATCAGGTGGCCAAAGTACTAGAACTTCAGCTTCAGTTTCAGCATCAGTCCTTCCAGTGAATTTTCAGGATTGATTTCCTTTAGGATTGACTGGTTTGATCTCCTTGCTGTCCAAAGGACTCTCAAGCATCTTCTCCAACACCACAGTTCAAAAGCATCAGTTCTTCAGCGCTCAGCCTTCTTTATGGTCCAACTCTCACATCCATACAGTTCAGTTCAGTCACTCAGTCATGTCCGACTCTTTGCAACCGCATGAATTGCAGCACGCCAGGCCTCCCTGTCCATCACCAACTCCCGGAGTTTACTCAAACTCATGTCCATCGAGTCAGTGATGCCATCCAGCCATCTCACCCAACTCAAGACCTCTATAAGTGTCAAATTATCTTCCTAGAATAATTTCCTTCCCAAATTTTTGGATCTGACAATTAATATCTCCATTCAAGAAAACCTTTCTTCTGCACACTATGTTTTGACATTTGTTCCTAGATTTTTAACCCTACTTTTTTTTTTTTAATTAATGAAAGTCTTAAACTTTACTATGAATTGTATGTGTGGTTAGTTAGTAAATGTTTCTTTATTCATCTAGATTATAAGGTACATTTTTATACAAACTAATGGGTTTTTAAAGAAATGTAAAGCACTTAGAGGCAGACAAAGAAGAATTAAATAGTTGCTAAATATTAATACACTTAAAATAATAATGTTTGAATGAATGGATACACAGAAAAAGTATGATAGAATTTGAAGAGCCAGGAAGTTTTACACAGAGTTTCATAGATAAGGTCAAGACATATAATGAAGCATGACAAGTTTTGAAAACTGCAACAATTTCCTGTGGCTGAGCTTTAGTATAGATACTCATTTATTAAATAATTTGATAAAATTATATTTCTCGTGTATCATACCATATAATTTTGCAAAAATAATAACTACTATATGTGTGTGTATATGTGTTATATAAATCTTTGAAACCATCTTTTATTTTTTAGTTTTCCTAGGGCATTTTTCACATCCTTGTTATGTAGGCTATAAATCAGGGGATTTAACATGGGAATCATAAGGGTGTAAAACAATGAGGTCATTTTGTCTTGATCTAAAGAGTAGATTGAGCTTGGCCTAAAGTACATAAAAAGCATAGTTCCCTGGAAAATTGCCACAGCAGTTAGGTGGGAGGCGCAGGTAGAGAAAGCTTTGAACCTCCCCTCTGCAGAATGGATCTTTGAGACTGCAAGGATGATATAACAGTAAGAGATAAGAACTCCTGAAATTGAGCTCAATTCAATAACACCAAAAACAATAAATACTGTCAATTCATTGACTTGTGTATCAGAGCAGGAAAGAAGGTAGAGTGGAGGTAAGTCACAGAAGAAGTGGTTAATCTCATTTGACCCACAAAAGCATAAGTGGAATGCTAATGTCGTGTGGATCAAAGCATCTGTCATTCCCACAAGGTAAACCCCAGCCACGAGCAGGGAGCACACCCCACTGGACATGCTGAGCGCATAGAGCAAGGGGCTGCTGATGGCCTTGTATCGATCATAGGCCATCACTGCCAGCAGGAGACACTCAGAATCTGCAAAGGTACAGGCAACCAAGAACTGTAGGGCACAGCCATAGAAGGGGATTGGTTTGTTCTTGGCCAAAAGGTCAACCAGCATCTTGGGCCCAATTGCTGTGGAATAGCAGAGGTCACAGAAAGAGAGGTGGCTGAGGAAAAAGTACATTGGCGTTTGCAGCTGGGGATCCATTCTAATCAAAATTATCATTCCAAGATTTCCCAGAAGATTAATGAGATAAACAACTAGCAACATGGCAAATAAGGTCACTTTCACTTCCAAATCACTGGTAATCCCCAAGAAAATGAATTCAGTCACAGAGGAGCAATTTTCTTTCTCCATTCTTTAATTTTTCTTATCTAAATTTTTGACAAAATGATCAGGAAAAGTATAGATAAATGTATGGACATCTGCAGAATATCTGTAAAGGAGAGCACAGTCTCTTTGTGTAACTGTCATTTTATACTCAGAAAATTACCCAATAATGTACTTACTTTTTGAAGGAACATTTTTACCTACCTGGAAAAATAAAAACAAACAAACAAACAAAAAACACACTATATTACACATTGAAAAAGTTTTATCTAAGTCTGCATGTCATTATGATGTATATAAAACTCTATGAGTTTTTCATTTTCCTAGGTTTTTGCCTTCTTATCTCTGGAGGTATAATTGGAAGAATTAACGTCTTATTTTATGTTCAAAATACCATAGAAGAAACACCAGTGTTTGAAACCTGGCTGTCAGTTATAGGATTAAGCATTTTCCATCTCTGGAAATAGTCATTTGGGCACAAAAATTTGTTACCATTGTTATGTTTCTCAAAATACAGCTCAGATAATGTTGGTTTGAAATGATTTTCTATACATTCTAGAGCATATCAGCAACTATTCATAATGAAAATTATGTTACCGTCCTGGTCTAAGTTACCTTCAGCATTTGGTAGACATAAAATAAGCATTATTGGCCTTTACTATAGAAACATGTTGCTCCTTTGTCACAATTCTCATTACTGATCTCTGCTTCGCCCTGGTGCCAGAGGATCAGAGGATGGATCCCTTGACCAGCCAAAGAAAAATGATACAAAGAAGTGAAAACAACAGAATTTAACACACGCACTTGTGTCTCTTTGATTTTAATTGACTTTTATATTAAAAAGAAAATGAGATGAGGTATAATAAACACTTCTGATATGTACAGTGTCCTCCTTGTGTGTATGTATTTGCATGTGTCATGTCTGCATGTATGCACGTCTCTGTTGATATAAGAATTAGCATATTGGTGACAGATTTTCTTTAAGTATATATTGGCATATGATTTACATGGAGTTAAGCTTGCAAATATTGCTATTTATAGTGTTCTGACTATATTATTTTTTAAATAAAATTAAAAAAAGTATGTATATGCTTCCCCAGTGACAAAGAGTAAAGGCTTTCCTGTGAATCTAAATTAAAAGTAACTAATTAAACAATCATTTTATAGATGCTAGAGACAGATTCTTCGAGTTCTGAGAAGATAATATTTTCTGACTTTTAAACTCATGAGTTTATTATATTGAATTGGTAGGCATAAGTAATTAATTGATAAATCTCTCATTTTTAAATGCTGTTTTTCTCCTATATTCTTACATCTGGAGATTCAAGAACATACCTGGAATGAGCAGGTCTTTCTGTCCTTGCTACTGATGTCTAAAAAATAAACAGCTAACCTTTTATTTTGCCAGGTAGGATTTGGGGACTTAAGTCTCTGAAGCGTCCATCCTCTGGCTCAGTGTTTGCTAACATTTGGTTAATTATATTTTCTGCTTTGTATTTCCCCCCATGAAAACAGTAACAACCTTTGCAAAAATTAAGCTTTATTTCTTCACTATTGTCAACGTATTGATCTGACAGTATGAAAAATACGGATTATGTTTATTTTAAGCTGCACAGTTACACTGAATCTAAACTCTTCTTACCTAGTCAAAGCAGAGATCTGATGAATTACAAGATTTCCCAACTTAGTAATTTACATCTTCCTATTCTTTTTGTTTCTTCCTTTTTGAAATATTCACCTTCCTCATGTCATTTAGGAATATTTCCAGTAATAAAAGTATATGAAGAAATGTCAAAGCAATGCATGAAAAGCCAACAGATTTAAATAATCAGTACCTAAAATCAATTCATTTTGATGAATGCAATGATTTGATGTAGTTTGTGGGAATACTTGGATTCAACTAACAAACGTTATAAATGAAAAGTGGGGGAAATGTACTTGTTTTACACCTGCACTATATCTTTTTAGAACAAAGATTGACTCAGGTGTTAAAGCTTTTTTATGACTCATAATTTCCTCTCTTATTAGAGAGGCAAAAACAAGATATCTGCACTAAAGAGAATTGATGATGCATTTAAGTCCTCTTAGGCTTCAAAATCACTGCAGATGGTGACTACAGCCATGAAATTAAAAATTGTGCCTTGGAAGAAAAGGTATGACTAACCTTGGAAGGAAAGTTATGACCAATCTAGATAGCATATTGTAAAGCAGAGGCATTACTTTGCCAACAAAGGTCCATCTAGTCAAG
>NW_011493442.1:7159-7243 GCF_000754665.1 Bison bison bison | reverse complement strand
TCAGTCGTGTCCGACTCTTTGCAATCCCATGAAACGCAGCACGCCAGGCCTCCCTGTCCATCACCAACTCCCAGAGAAAAGCCT
>NW_011493442.1:4318-5442 GCF_000754665.1 Bison bison bison | reverse complement strand
GCTGCAGCACAGGGTTCAGTCTCCACACAAGCAGATGGCAAACACCCTTGTTGTTGTTCAGTTGTTGGCAAAGATTTTTGTCAAGTGCTAATTCGTAGTTGACACCTTCATAAATATTCTCCTTCTTTAGTCAGAAATAAAATAGATCCTTCTTTTCCAAATTCTTTGGATTGTTCATTGTGTTTTTGAAGCATTCTCTGAAACTACCTCATGTGGAGATATTACTACACTTTATCATATTTATTTTTATTTAAATGTTACATATGTATAAATATATATGCATTTTCATATAACTAGTTCTTTGGGTTTAAATATATTTTCAAGGTTGCTCACCCATCACCATTATCTCCTTCTGGAACATTTGCGTCAATGAGACACTCATGCTAGTGTCTGTCACTACCTCTTCTTCCCTCCCCCAGCTCTGGCAACCACTAGTCTGCTTTCTGAGTCTAAGTAATTGCATATTCTGGCCATCTCACGTAAAAAGAATCATGAAATAATGTGTGTCTATGTGTGTGTTTCTCCTGTCAGATTTCTTTTCTTCAGTTAAATGTCTAAGGTTAAATCAAGTCGCTGAATGCATTGGAATTTCGTTTCATTAAATGGCACTACAATATTGCATTTTATAGATACAACACATTTTATTGATCCATTCTTCAGACAGATGGATGTTGGCTTGTCTCTACTCTTAATCTATTATGAATAATGATGTTTTAACATTTATGTCAACTTTGCCTTTCTAGGCAGCCTTCAAAACCAAACATCAGCTTATTCCCATCCTTCAATCTCATACTGACAGCTTACAGTGAACAATTTCGGAGTTGTGATCTCCAAAGAAGATTTAGCTTCAGAACCAGGGACAAGGCTTGATCACGCAGAGCTTTCGTGTGGCAGAAGTTTTATTACAGTGAAAAAAGACAGAGAAAGCTTCTGACATAGGCATCAGAAGGGGGCGGAGAGTGTCCCACTCACTAGTTTTAACAATCCCTTATATACTTTTACCAAACCCATTCCCCAACATACATCTTAAATTAACAAAAAACATGTATAATATCATATAAGAAATGAATCACCAGTCCAGGTTCGATGCAGGATACAGGAAGCTTGGGGCTGGTGCACTGGGA
>NW_011493442.1:0-582 GCF_000754665.1 Bison bison bison | reverse complement strand
GTCAGACTTTATTTTTTGGGGCTCCAAAATCACTGCAGATGGTGATTGCAGCCATGAAATTAAAAGATGATTACTCCTTGGAGAAAAGTTATGACCAACTTAGACAGCATATTCAAAAGCAGAGACATTCCTTTGCCAACAATGGTCCGTCTAGTCAAGGCTATGGTTTTTCTAGTGGTGTTGTATTGATGGGAGAGTTGGACTATAAAGAAAGCTGAGTGCCAAAGAATTGATGCTTTTGTACTGTGGTGTTGGAGAAGACTCTTGAGAGTCCCATGGACTGCAAGGGAATCCAACCAGTACGTCCTAAAGGAGATTAGTCCTGAGTGCTCATTGGAAGGACTGATGTTGAAGCTGAAACTCCAATACTTTGGCCACCTCATGTGCAGAGTTGACTCATTGGAAAAGACCCTGATGCTGGGAAAGATTTTGGGTAGTAGGAGAAGGGGATGACAGAGGATGAGATGGTTGGATAACATCAGTGCTCAATGGACATGAGTTTGGGTAAACTCTGGGAGTTGGTGATGGACAGGGAGGCCTGGCATGCTGCAGTCCATGGGGCTGCAAAGAGTTGGACATGAC
>NW_011493441.1:15617-15894 GCF_000754665.1 Bison bison bison | reverse complement strand
GGCTATGGTTTTTCCAGTGGTCATGTATGGATGTGAGAGTTGGACTGTGAAGAAAGCTGAACGCTGAAGAATTGATGCTTTTGAACTGTGGTGTTGGAGAAGACTCCTGAGAGTCCCTTGGACTGCAAGGAGATCCACCCAGTCCATTCTAAAGGAGAACAGCCCTGGGTGTTCTTTCGAAAGAATGATGCCAAAGCTGAAACTCCGGTACTTTGGCCACCTCATGCGAAGAGTTGACTCATTGGAAAAGACTCTGATGCTGGGAGGGATTGGGGGC
>NW_011493441.1:14875-15193 GCF_000754665.1 Bison bison bison | reverse complement strand
GGGAGAATCCCAGGGACGGGGGAGCCTGGTGGGCTGCCGTCTATGGGGTCACACAGAGTCAGACACGACTGAAGTGACTTAGCAGCAATATAGTTCTTAAAGATTACTTTCTATGTACAGTTATAAAACACTGGCTATATTCCCCATGTTGAACATTATATGTCATTGAACCTATCTTATACTCAGTTGTTTGTACTTCCCACTTCCCCACTCCTTTATTGCCCGCCCCCCACTCCTCACTGGTAACCATTAGTTTGTGCTCTCTATATATAAGTCTGCTTCTTTTTTATTATATCCACATATAGTTAGTTGTGTTTT
>NW_011493441.1:14170-14775 GCF_000754665.1 Bison bison bison | reverse complement strand
CCGAATTAAACGGGCCACTTTACATGGAAGCAACAAACAAGCTTCTGGATAGTAAATGAGCACACAATGAAAGTTGACAGTTGTTTCACTTTTACTATTATTAATACTAAGAGCAATTTTTTTTTATGTTCACAAAAAAGAAATTTCGAGGCTGTGATCATTATGTAAGTGATGAATCAAAGGTAGAAAACAATAAATTTTTCTATATTTTCTTCTAGTAAAAAATTTAAATATTTTAAACTACAAAGGTAATGCTTATATTAAATAATGAAAAGGGCAGACAGGTAAAAAAAAAAAAAAATTATTAACCTCCCACAACAGTGTGAATACCAAACTCACTAATACTTTGTTGTAGGAACTTGCAACTTAATAGTGGAAGTTAATGAGGAGTGTTCAGAGAACCAAAGTCCTGGCCATTCATTAAGTATAGTATTTTTAATTTTTATTAAAATTTTAAAATTATCTTATTTCTAATACAGTTCTTCGGAGAAGGCAATGGCACTCCACTCCAGTACTTTTGCCTAGAAAATCCCATAGACGGAGGAGCCTGGTAGGCTGCAGTCCATGGGGTCGCTGAGGGTCAGACACGACTGAGCGACTTCACT
>NW_011493441.1:8779-11049 GCF_000754665.1 Bison bison bison | reverse complement strand
TTCCCAGGTGGCTTCCCAGGTGGCGCAGGTGGTAAAGAATTCACCTGCCAAAGTAGGAGTTGCAAGAGATGTGTGTTCAATGCTTGGGTCTGGAAGATCCCCTGGAGAAGAAAAAAGCATACATATATATGTGTGTGTGTGTGTGTATACATGCATATACATATATATACATACACATATACTATATATGTATCTATATATAGGCATGTGTGTATATATATGTATATATATGTATATGCATATATATACATACATATATAGTATTATAGTATTTAGTATAAAGGGTAATTATATTCAATGTGTTCTCCAAAGTATTCTGCATCATACTATTATACTTTCTTAGCTCACAACACACCATGAACAATTCTGTAGGCCTTTAGATTAAGATTTTATGTTTTAAAATTCAACCTTTTAGCTTATGTGGAAATCATTTGCATATATGTTATGAATTGGTTTTAACATTTTCCCCTGCAACTATAAAATTTTTCCACAGCATTTGAACCATTGGTTTTGTTGCATATTCTCTCTCACATTCTTGAGTTGATGCCATGTTTATTTCAATTATAGTTTTAGAATAAAATTTGAAGGCAAACATCCTCCAACTTGGAGGAACTTTTCTTTAAATGTTTAACCATTTTCAGTTGTTAAGATGAAACTGAATGTCTTTCTTTTAATGGAAAAAAGTCAGCTTTAAACATTTAACATAATTAACTTTACAGTATTGGACCTCCCAGGATTACAAATATACATGTGTTGATTTTTACATTCAGAAAAATTTGCAAGCTTTTTTTCAAAGGAATTGTGACTAATCTTTGATAATTTGATTCCTAGTTATTTTCATTTTTAAGATGTTTTCTGCTATCAGTAGATTTTTATCTAATTTCCTCTGGTAAATAAATATTAGTGCTATATGGAAAACTACTATTGTATTATTTTGTTTTCTGCTTGTTCACTAAGATGTGAGTTTTCATCATTCTTCAGTACATTATTTTGGGTTATCTACATTAATCATAATATCTTTTAGGACTTGCACTGCAACATTACACATCATCACAGTTGATAAGGGCTATTTGTTGCTGTACAGAGAAGATCAAATAATACATTTGCTTTTAAGTATTTCTTCCTCCATTTTCTACATTTTTTTCTCTTGTATATCTGCACCCTCAGGTAAACTTTTTGGATGGATTTGCTACCATCAAAAGAGGCCCTTTTGTATAAAATAACCAGTTTTAAATAGAGCTTCAAATAAGCTAGAAGGAAAATTTACTCAAAGTACTTATATTTGTGTCAGGTAACAATATAGTTTCTAAGTAGGAAAAAACTACAAGTGTGTTTTACTAGACATAGAATCAAATTTGTTTCCATTAACCTAGCCACTTATAAACAGAGAGCCTTCTGTGCCTCTCAGATACAATACTAGAGGGATTATAGATAGGAGAAAATTTCTTCCTTCAAATGTTGAAAAATATCAGCTTGATACTGAAGGAGTATGTTTTCAAAGATAAAGGACATGATGCACAAGACTCAAAGAACTTGATTTTCATAGTTGCTTTATCTTTTTTTAATGTTCAGTTCAGTCACTCAGTCATGTCTGACTCTGCGATCCCATAGACTGCAGCACACCAGGCTTCCCTGTCCATCACCAACACCTGGAGCTTACTCAAACTCGTGTCCATTGAGTCAGCAATGCCATCATCCTGTTATTGACTTAAAATCTACTGTCATAGATACAAGTTATTATATGTAACCTTCATGGCAACCACAAAACAAAAACTATAGTAAATACAAAAAAGATAAACAGAAAGGAATATAAGCATACCACAGAAAGTCATCAAACCATAGAGGAAGACAGCAAAAGAAGAAATAAACAGAGAACTACAAAGACATCCAGTAAACAATGAACTAAATGGCAATAAGCACATGCCTATAAATAATTACTTTGAATACAAACTGACTAAATTATCTAATCAAAACATAAAAGGTGGCTTAATGCTTGAAAACAAAAGACAAATCTCTATGCTACCTACAAGAGACTCACATTACATGTAAGGATACAAGCGGACTTGAAAGTGAAGAAATGGTAAAACGTACTGCATTCAAATAGAAACCAAAAGAAAACTAGAGTAGTTACACATATAATAGACAAAATAGATTTTAAAACAGACTCTAATAAGAGACAAAGAGTGGTGTTACATAATGATAAAGGGGTCAATCAACAAGAACGTATAACACTTTAAAATTTTATGCACCAAACATAGGAGCATATAAAT
>NW_011493441.1:5275-5788 GCF_000754665.1 Bison bison bison | reverse complement strand
GATAAAGGGTACTGAAAGGGAATGGTGAAGCACTTTCAGGCTAGTTACAGCAAGGAGCCATAACCACCTCCGGGTCTTGAAGGTTGAAGGAAAGGCAGAAGGAAAGGCAGAGTCCTGAGAGAATATCGACATTGGAGAGGGATACCAACAAAAGTTGTAAACTTCTATAGAAAGCACATCCAACCTGTGGCACCTGGCTGGGAGGATGTCATGGAGAAAAATGTCCTGACCTTATCCTCCTCCTACTTCCAGAACTCTTGCCAGTGCCTCCTATTGCCCAAAACTAATCATGCAACATAGAACAGAGGGAGGGTTAATGTAATCCATACAAGTCAGCCTCCTAGGGTACAGGTTAGGAGAGAGAAGGGTAGAAGGTGTGTCAAGAGAAGCACAGTGCATCCAATCTATAATCCTTTGGAATTTTAATAAGAACCTTGGTGGCTCAGAGGTTAAAGAGCCTGCCTGCAAGGCAGGAGACCCGGGTTCAATCCCTGGGTCGGGAAGATTCCCTGG
>NW_011493441.1:4491-5175 GCF_000754665.1 Bison bison bison | reverse complement strand
TGTTATTCTAATTTTAAATATATTTCTTTTTTTTTTTTTTTGGCTTTCCTTAGGACAATATATCTTATTGCAGAAACATACAAATGTTGTTCTAGACTTTGCTGCTGCTGCTGCTACTGCTGTTGCTGCTAAGTTGCTTCAGTCGTGTCCGACTCTGTGCGACCCCATGGACTGCAGCCTACCAGGCTCCTCCGTCCATGGAATTTTCCAGGCAAGAGTACTGGAGTGGGTTGCCATTGCCTTCTCCACTAGACTTTGCTACTACTTTATTATTTTAACTTTTATACTTATATCCTTAGTCCATGTGAAATTCATTTTTTATTTGGTGGAAGATGAGAGTCTAAATTAGTTCTCTACTTTATTAAAATGATTTTTGTACCATTAACTAATAAATCATCCTTTCCTCACTGAAATAAAAACTTGTTCCTATATACTCTTGAACATTTTGTTTTGCACTTTCAATTCTCTTTTAGTCGTCTGTTTGTCACATCTATGTCAGTACTGTGGATTTATAGTCTCATTGTAAGTTTTCATATCTGGTTAGGCAAATCTCTTCGCTATTCTTCTTCATAAAATTCTTAGCTATTTTTGGACAATAATTCTTTGCTGTAAATAAGCTTCAAAAATAAATATTTATCAGTCAAGGTCCTAACATGAAACAAATGACACATTCACCTAGATAAT
>NW_011493441.1:0-402 GCF_000754665.1 Bison bison bison | reverse complement strand
GTCCATCACCAACTCCTGGAGATTGCTCAAACTCATGTCCATAGAGTCGGTGATGCCTTCCAACCATTTCATCTTCTGTCATCCCTTTCTCCTCATGTCTGTCTGTCACTGTTCCCATTGTTTCCCCACCTATTTGCCATGAAATGATGGGACCAGATGCCATGATCTTAGTCTTTTGAATGTTGAGTTTTAAACTAACTTTTTCAACTTTTATTTTGTGAGCTAATACCTGCCTCTTAACATATATATCCAAATTGCTTTCCAATTATACTAGTAACTTATATTCAGTCTAAAGAGAATTTTGCAACAAGGAACTCATGATCTGAGCCACAGAACATTTCGTGCAAGAATGGGCATGGTAAAGAACTAACAGAAGCAGAATAGATTAAGAAGAGGTGGCAG
>NW_011493440.1:4728-5123 GCF_000754665.1 Bison bison bison | reverse complement strand
AGTGTTCTTGCCTGGAGAATCCCAGGGACGGGGGAGCCTGTGGGGCTGCCGTCTATGGGGTCACACAGAGTCGGACACGACTGAAGCGACTTAGCAGCAGCAGCAGGGATGTAATGGTGAGTAAAAATGACACTTCTCTGCCTTCGTGGATCTTACAGTCTAGTACATAAGGTTAAACGATATTAAAATAATGTTTAATTTAGAGTTACAATTAGTGCTACAACAAGGCTGATGAACATGCTTTAGAGAGAAATTTCTTCTAGTCCAGGTTATCAGGAGAGACATCTCCGCTGCAGTGTGGAGAGTCAGTAAATTAGCCTGGGTAAGGGGGCTAAGAGAAAGAGGAGGAGGCTGAGAGAAGAGAAGCCAAGATGCTTTGCTAGCCTCTGAGGTCC
>NW_011493440.1:0-523 GCF_000754665.1 Bison bison bison | reverse complement strand
ACTCTAAACAAAGATTGCCAATACTTGTGTGCTTACCTCCATCTGGCTTCCAGTTTCAAACACAGAAGATTTTTTTCTCAGGTCCAAGAAGAGTACTACTTTTGATCATAACTGGAGAATATGTTGGAGATGGATTATTTCACTTGGTTCCATTCATGTCTTAGTCTCAGGGAGAGACACAAGAGTATGATGGTTAAGAACATTGACTTTGAAGCCCTACCACTTGAGTTTAAATCTGAACTCTATCACTTCCTGGCTATGTGACCTTAGGCACAATGCTTAACCTCTCCACACTTTCATTTCCTCACCTCTCAGTAATAATAATAGTGCACACCATATAAGATGGTTGTGAGGATTAAATGAATTAATATACACAGAACACACACATAACCACATTGAACAATGTCTGGCACATTTAAGTGTTTACTATCACTGAATATGGTAATGCTTGACTTTATTACCTACTAGGGATGGCAACCCACTCCAGTGTTCTTGCCTGGAGAATCCCAGGGACGGGGGAGCC
>NW_011493439.1:4667-5021 GCF_000754665.1 Bison bison bison | reverse complement strand
TTACTCAGTCTACCAATTCATATGCTAATCTCTTCCAGAATCCTGCTTACAGACACACCAGGAAATGCTGTACAAGGAAGTTGACATCTAAAATTAGCCAGCACAATACCTAAGTTCCTGTTAGTAATTTCCCAGTCACTACCTCCTTCAACCACCCTGTTGGCGATAAATTTTCATCTGTCTCTCATGTAGATGGAGTTGAGTTTATTTTCCCTGTTGCAACAGTCTCTGTTCCCTTTTAAACAAAGCCTTAAACAAAGGCTTAAACAAAGTCTTAAACAAAGCCTTGCTTGCCTTAAACTCCATGTGGCATAATTATCTATTGACAATATTCAAGTTATGTTCATGTGAATG
>NW_011493439.1:0-480 GCF_000754665.1 Bison bison bison | reverse complement strand
GAACTTATGCCAGGACTGTTAGATTCAGTGCCCCTGATGCCACAGAAAGCCACTGTCGACCCATGCTTCCACTGGAATCTCCTGGATACTCACAGCCAAGTCTGGCTCATTCCCTTGTGGGGCCACTGCTCCTTTCTCCTGGGTCCTGGTGCACACAAGGTTTTGTTTGTGCCCTCCAAGAGTCTGTTTCCGTAGTCCTGTGTAAGTTCTGTAATCAAAGCCCACTGGCCTTCAAAATCAAATTCCCTGGGGGTTCTCAGTCTCTTTGCTGGATTCCCAGGTTGGGAAATCTGTTGTGGGCCCCAGAACTTTCACAGCAGTGCGAGAACTTCTTTGGTATAATTGTTTGATTGTCCTCCAGTTTGTGAGTTGTCTGCTTGGTGGCTCTATGGTGGGGCTTACACACCACACGTTCCAGGTCTGCTGCAACCAGAGCCCCTATTCCCATGGCAGGACAATGCTAACCTATGCAGCCATAGA
>NW_011493438.1:5190-5712 GCF_000754665.1 Bison bison bison | reverse complement strand
AAAGTCAAAGTGAAGTCGCTCAGTCGTGTCCAACTCCTAGCAACTCCATGGACTGCAGCCTACCAGGCTCCTCCATCCATGGGATTTTCCAGGCAAGAGTACTGGAGTGGGGTGCCGTTGCCTTCTCTAGGATCCATGGTGGAGAACGAATTAGAAGGAAACAATGGATGCAAGGAGCTCACTTAGGAGATTGTCCAAGTAAGAGGTGATCATAGATTGGACTGATGAAGCCATAGTAGAAATGGAGTTGAATGGATATACTCATTTTATTTTGGAGATGACAACAAAAAAGAATTGGCAATAGTTAGGAGTGATAGATAAGATATAGGGGATGCAGAAAAGAAAGATGTCAAGGGCGACTCTAGTCGTTATTTGCCTGCTTGCTTGATTTTGCACTACCAGGAGAACTATGGTACTACTCACTGAAATAGGGCACAATAGAGGAAGTCAGACAGAAGTGATTGTGAACTTGGCTTTGAAGTTGCTGCATTTGAAAATATTTAAGACACAAAGTAGAAATAC
>NW_011493438.1:522-1087 GCF_000754665.1 Bison bison bison | reverse complement strand
GAGGACAAAAGATGCCTTCAGCACCACCCTGGACCAATCTGACCAAATAGATTCAAGCATAGGTTGCAAGAAAGTGTGATTTTAAAATATCATTTTACCTGTCTTCTCCTTTAAACTTTCTGATATTCAAGTCCCAGCCAAAGCAAAAGTTTAAAAGTAAATTATAGGGCTGGCCAAATAGCATGAAGCTGAGTCTGTGTGTTGGCTAGAACTTCTCCAATACAAATGCATAAGGATTTACAGTAAAATAAACTAAAATAAATATTCTCCTAGAATATATGTTTAGATTGTAAGTTTTATTGTTTTTTTAAATTAAATTTATTTATTTTAATTAGAGGCTAATTACTTTACAATATTGTATTGGTTTTGAATTGAAGTATTTACATTTACAATGTTGTGTTAATTTCTGCTGTACAGCAAAGTAACTCAGTTATGTGTATGTGTGTGTGTGTGTCTGTTAGTTGCTCAGTCATGTCCAACTCTGGGATCCCATGGACTATAGCCCACAAGGCTACTTAGTCCATGGAATTCTCCAGGCAAGAATATTGGTGTGGGTTGCCATTCC
>NW_011493438.1:0-422 GCF_000754665.1 Bison bison bison | reverse complement strand
TTAATGACAGTTAAATATTTTAATTGAAGTACAGTTGATTTACAATGTTATGTTAGTTTCAGGTGCACAGCAAAGTGATCCAGTTATATTTACATATATATATTTATATATATACAACCAGATTCTATTTTTAATTATAGGTTATTACAAGATATTGAGTATAGTTCCCTGTGCTATACAGGTCTTTGTTGTTTATCTATTTTGTATATAATAGTGTGTATATGTTAATCCCAAACTCCAAGTTTCTCTCTCCTTAACCCCCACTCCCATCATCTATTCCCTTTGTTAACCATAAGCTTGTTTTCTATGTTTGTGAGTCTGTTTTTATTCAGAAATAAGTTCATTTGCATCATGTTTTGAGGCTGCAGGAGGAACAGCTGGAATTTATTCCTTGTGGACAGATACTTCAAGATAAGGATAAT
>NW_011493437.1:9498-10095 GCF_000754665.1 Bison bison bison | reverse complement strand
GATTACATCTTTGCAGCCAAAGATGGAGAAGCTCTATACAGTCAGCAAAAACAAGACCGGGAGCCGACTGTGGCTCAGATCATGAACTCCTTATTGCCAAATTCAGACTTAAATTGAAGAAAGTAGGGAAAACCACTAGACCATTCAGGTATGACCTAAATTAAATCCCTTATGATTATACAGTGGCCTAGATCTGATAGATAGAGTGCCTGATGAACTATGGACTGAAGTTCGTGACATTGTACAGGAGACAGGGATCAAGACCATCCCCATGGAAAAGAAATGCAAAAAAGCAAGATGGCTGTCTGCGGAGGCCTTACAAATAGCTGTGAAAAGAAGAGAATATACTGTTAGTTCACTTAATTTCTCGTTGCTTTGGTTTTGATAAATAGAGTGATACTTCACATGTGTCTTTCTAAGATGTGATTGTAGATATCAGCTGGTTTATAAAATCCCTTTTGAAGTGCTGAGGTGACAGTTTCTGTATAACTAGCAATGGACGGAGGAGGCTGGTGGGCTGCAGTCCATGGGGTTGCAAAGAGTCGGACACGACTGAGCGACTTCACTTTCACTTTTCACTTTCATGCATTGGAGAAG
>NW_011493437.1:4578-5256 GCF_000754665.1 Bison bison bison | reverse complement strand
TACTTTCTCCTATCCATAGGTTGTCTTTTCCTTTTGTTTATGATTTCCTTTGCTGTGCAAAAGTTTGTACATTTGATTAGGCCCCATTTGTTTATTTTTCCTTTTATTTCTATTCCCTTGGGGGACTGACATAAAGCATTGGTATGATTCATGTCAAAGAATGTTTTGTCTATGTTGTCCTCTGAAGGTTTTATGGTGTCATGTCTTATATTTAAATCTTTAAGTCATTTTGGGGTGTGGTAAGAGTGTGCTCTAACTTCATTGATTCATATGTAGCAGTCCAGATTCCCATAGTAGGAATCTGAAGAGGCAGTCTTTTCTCTATTACATAATCCTGCATTACTTATTGAAGATTATCTGAGTGTAAGTGTATGGATTCATTTCTAGGGTCTCTATTATTTTCCATTGATCTATATGTTTATTTTCATGCCAATACCATACGTTTTGATTATTGTAACTTTGTAGTGTGGTCTGAAGTCTGGGAGGGCTATGACTCCTGCTTCGTTATTTTTCCTCAGGATTGTTTTGGCAATGCTTGATCTCTTATGGTTTCATTTAAATTTTATGGTGATTTTTTCTAGTCTGTGAAATATTTGATAGGAATCATTTTAAACCTGTAGATTGCTTTGGGTAGCATGGCCATTTTAATAATGCTAATTCTTCCAATCCAGAAGTATG
>NW_011493437.1:0-470 GCF_000754665.1 Bison bison bison | reverse complement strand
CTTACTCTAGGAATTTAAGAGAAAGAGTTATCTACTGTGGTCTGGCAAGGATGTTTTTATATGGGAATGTCCCTATTTCGATTGTGTGAGTTTAATGTTTTTAGTGTGAGACTGTTTTTATTACCATTATGGATGCCTCCTGCATCTTTCCTCAGTGTGAGCTGGTGGCTATCCCCTCTATAGGGGGTGTGACTGGTGTGGTGACCAAAGCCTGCACTTGATGTTGGGTGGGGCTTCCTCTTTGCTCTGTGGCTTCAGACTCCTCTAGGGGAAAGGGTATGCTCCCCAGTAATTAAAGTAGAAGTCCCCATATCTGTTTCTGAGCTGTAGGCAGACCTGGAGCTCTCCCACTGGGAGAGGAGCCATTGAGTATTCCTCTGCCAGAGCTGACCACCAAGGAGTTGGTTCCCTGGTGTAACCTGTCACCTACTGTGTGGGCTCATGAAATACAGTTTTGGCACTATCCTTGG
>NW_011493436.1:4788-4927 GCF_000754665.1 Bison bison bison | reverse complement strand
TTTTGTGGAAGTTGCTCAGCATTCAAATGATCTTTTGATGAATTTGTGGGGGAAGTAAGTGGTCTCCCCGTCCTATTCCTCTGCTATCTTGGGACTGCCCCCTGGTTTACAATTGTTAATTGACTCTTACTTCATCCCA
>NW_011493436.1:0-357 GCF_000754665.1 Bison bison bison | reverse complement strand
AATACAAATGCCCAGGCAATAGCTTTTTTTATCCAAAGCTACAGATATGTTTGTAATGAGCTACCATGTGTAAAAACAACTGGACTATACGATAATCTTTTACTTTTATCTAGTTTGTTTCACTTTTCCTATTTCATATTCAGTGCCCTCATTTCATTTACTTTATGTTTTCTAATTTTTCCATCTCTCTTTCTGATATTCTTTCTCAAGCCTTTAGCAAGCATAGTAGAAAAGCTACACACACACACACGTATACATAGTATGTATATCTATTTTAGAAAACTTACGAGTGTTTGCCTAAAAAATTTGTTCTATTTTGATTCCATTTGTTTCACTTAGCATGAATACAATGATAGA
>NW_011493435.1:48998-51940 GCF_000754665.1 Bison bison bison | reverse complement strand
CCCACAGCCCTTTGAACTGTCATAACTCACTGCATTGCATTCTTTAGGCATCACTTCCCAGGTGTCTCTCTTCCCTAATAATTAAGTTACTGGAAATTTGGGACTGTTTTTTTCCTTCATCATTCATTTTGTCACTTCTTGGTGCCTGGTATTGGGCTTCAGACACCCTGGATTTCCATAAAGTTGAATGGTAATTATATATTTTATATTTATAAAATATAAATATTCCTGTATTCAATTCCTGATTTCATTCGTTATCACCCGAGTGACTAGGGGCTAACCCTAATCTCTCCACTCCCTCAACTCAAACATTGGGACAAGAATCCTGGCCTTGGAGGTTCTTTTATGGGTACTCAAGGAAGTTAGTAGTGGCATGTAACAGAAATGATCTCAGCAGATGGTGATTTTGTGAATTATCATGATGCTTTCAAAACCCTTCAATTATACATTACCTCCTAAAGAGAAATACTCATTGCCACTGGATCAATTCCCTTCTCTGGGTCTCAGTTTCTCCTCCTGTAAATGAAGGACATTAGGCTAGATTTTATCTGTCCTTTAGTGAGCTTTCTTTCTGAGAAATTTGTTTTCAGGTGCCCCTGAGGAATGGTCCAAAGTGCATTACTCTTTTCTTTGACCAGCTTGTAGCTAGAGGACTAGCATAGGGACCCAAAACTGCAGGTGAGATACAAAGACCACCCTCATGCTCACCTCACGGAATTCCCACACCCTTTTCCTGATGTGGCTCTGTCCTTCTCCTGCCTCTTCAAATCCACCTTCAGAAGAACGTTGCTTTGATGATCCAACAGTCATTCTGGAGAACTTAAAGGCCGGCACAGTCGTTGCTACAAGGGCCAGGGCGTGAAGTTTTGCTTTGAGTGAAGGGTCAGGGTGTGCTTGGAGCAGGGTTGGGGTGCAAGGGTTCGTTCCACCCTCGCTGTGAAACAAGCCTCTGCCCACCACACTGGCTCTGGTTCAGCCTCAGTTTTGTTCCCAGCTGTGCTCCGACCCATGTGACACTGGTAGGTCTCTCCTGGTGCTTCTGATTGGCTGCCCGCCTCACTCAGTTCCCCGACCCTCTCACATCCATCCTTGGACAAAGCATCCTTCCTTGCCTAGCTACCCACACTCTACTTGGTAACACCCTGCTGGTGGAGCCTGGTACTCCACTTCTTTCAACTGTGTTCAGACATCAACTTCTTAATAGATACATATGCTTCAGTTGTGTCCAACTCATATAGCTGATAGGAAAAACTCATATCCTGAATCTGTAAAGAACTCAAGCATCAATACTAAAGAAGACAAAAGGGAATTCTCTTCCACTGTTGGTGGGAATGTAAATTGACACAACCACTGTGGAAAACAGTATGGAAGTTCCTTAAAAACTAAAAGTTAAACTACTATACAAGCAACCTCACTATTGGGCATACACCCTGAGAAAACCATAATTCAAAAAGACACATGTAACCCTATGTTCATTGCAGCACTATTTACAATAACCAGGACATGGAAGCAACCTAACATGGATGTCCATGTCCATCAACAGATGAATGAATAAAGAATATGTGGTGTATATAAACAATGGAATATTCCTCAGCAATTAAAAACAAAATCAGGTCATTTGTAGCAATGTGAATGAAACTAGAGCCTGTTATACAGAATAAAGTAAGTCAGAAAGAGAAAAACAAATATCATGTATTAATGCATGTGTGTGGAATATAGAAAAAATGGTACAGACAAACCTAGTTCCAGGGCAGGAATAGAGACCTGCATGTAGAGAATGGATGTGTGGAAACGGTGGGGGAAGGGGAGGGTGAGATGAATTGGGAGATTAGGTCTGATATAAATACACTACCATGTATAATAGATAACTGGTGGGAATCTGTGGTATAGCACAGGGAGCTCAGCTCAGTGCTTTGTGATGACCTAGATGGATAGGATGATGCAGGGGGAGGGGGGCTCAGGAGGGAGGGAATATATATATACTACAGATGATTCACTTTGTTGTACAGCAGAAACTAACACAACATTGTGAAGCAATTATATTTCAATCAAAAAACCTTATTCAGTTCAGTTCAGTCACTCAGTCATGTCCAACTCTTTGCAACACCATGAATCACAGCATGCTAGGCCTCCCTATCCATCACCAACTCATGGAGTCTACCCAAACCCATGTCCAATCAGTCGGTGATGCCATCCAGCCATCTCATCCTCTGTCGTCCCCTTCTCTTCCTGCCCCCAATCCTTCCCAGCATTAGGGTCTTTTCCAATGAGTCAACTCTTTGCATGAGGTGGCCAAAGTATTGGAGTTTCAGCTTCAACATCAGTCCTTCCAATGAACACCCAGGACTGATCTCCTTTAGGATAGACTGTTTGGATCTCCTTGCAGTCCAAGGGACTCTCAAGAGTCTTCTCCAGCACCACAGTTCTTAGTAGTGTGGCTTGTTGAAAGATGAAAAGTAAACTCAACCTCACTGTTTGAGGTCCTTTTCTGGGAGACTGCAGGCTTGATCCATGTGAGTGGAAATTCAGGTTTTCTTTGTCCAGTGGGCTCAAAAAGTAGTCAAGAAGTTCTCTGCCGAATGTGCTGTGAGGAATTCTACTGACGTGCACTGCTGTTGCTGGCTGTGGGCAGGCTCCTGCAGGATCACAGTTCTGCCCTGCTTCTGAGCAAATCATCTTCTCTCCTCCTTTCTGAGTGATTCATCCAGGAGCCAGCATCCAAAGACTCAAAATTTGACAATGAATTGTCAGTTGGAGATTACATTTGAAATCTAAATTTAAATTTTAAGGAGAGAAAAATTATTTTTTGAAAAGTTAAAGATATTGTCAAATGTCAGAAGAGAATACGAAAAAAGACTACTGCTGCTAAGTCGCTTCAGTCGTGTTCGACTCTGTGCGACCCTATAGACGGCAGCCCACCAGGCTCCCCCGTCCCTGGGATT
>NW_011493435.1:47693-48094 GCF_000754665.1 Bison bison bison | reverse complement strand
TGAGCTTTAAGCCAACTTTTTCACTCTCCTCTTTCAATTTTACCAAGAGGCTTTTAGTTCCTCTTCACTTTCTGCCATAAGGGTGGTGTCATCTGCATATCTGTAGTTATTGATATTTCTCCTAGCAATCTTGATTCCAGCTTGTGCTTCTTCAGCCCAGCGTTTCTTATGATGTGCTCTGTGTATAAGTTAAATAAGCAGGGTGACAATATACAGCCTTGATGTACTCCTTTTCCTATTTGGAACCAGTCTGTTGTTCCATGTCCAGTTCTAACTGTTGCCTCCTGACCTGCATACAGGTTTCTCAAGAGACACGTCAGATGGTCTGGTAGTCCCATCTCTTTCAGAATTTTCCACAGTTTATTGTGATCCACACAGTCAAAGGCTTTGGCATAGTCAAT
>NW_011493435.1:31848-47593 GCF_000754665.1 Bison bison bison | reverse complement strand
TTGGTATCTCTAATTTTCTTATAGAACACTGTATAAAATAAACATAAAAGAAAAGATACAGTGAGTTGGATGATGCTGAAGTAAAGAAAACTAGAAAGAATTCAGCATGATTCTAAAGTGAACTAAGGCAAGTCATGAAAAATGGGAATGGCTTTTTAGTTATATCTTAAATCCAGTTGCTTTAAATTTTTTTTCAATACTATGTAAGCTTATTTTCCCTAGTCCATGTCATTTGGCAGAGACAGATCAAAAAGTAAACGGTAGAAAAATGTTCTCCTTCTCATGCCATAGGCATATATATGGTTCTCTCACATTTGAGATACACATCTGCACACATACACAAATCCAGGATATCTAGAATACTTGGGTATTTGGATTCTTATGGAAACAGGAGCTTATTCATCGATGGTTGCCCTTATTTCTTGGATTTCAGAAATATGCTATTATTTAAAGAATAAATAAAACTAAATGTTCTTATTTAAGGAATATGGTATTAAAGTCCAAGCAAGTTCTAATTCATTAGCCCTGGAAACTTACTGCTGAGGAAAGCAGAAAGGAAAACAGGATAGTTAAGGAAGCCTTAAGGCTTCCCTGGTGGCTTAGATGGTAAAGAATTTGCCTACATTGCAGGAGACCCAGGTTCAATTCCTGGGTCAGGAAGATCTCCTGAAGAAGGGAATAGCTACCCGCTCCAGTATTCTTGCCTGGTGAATTCCATGGACAGAGGAGCCTGGTGGGCTACAGTCCATAGGGTTGCAAAGAGTCAGATAGGACTGAGCAACTAACACTTATGTCAGCAGTCATTTCTGGAGAAGGCTGTGATGCATAGCTGAAGCTGTCCAGATATCTTTTTGTGAAGAAGAAAAAAAAAAAGTCCTTCTCTAATTTTTAGAGTTCCTGTTTACAAACTAAAATGAATATCTTTGAAATGATTCATCTCAACCAGTTAAAGGCAGTTAGACTCTGATAAGTTAAAGGTATATACATAGGAGTAAAATGTAAGACAAAAATAACATAATAGATGGATGAAGTGGTAAAATATTATTTGAAGCCAGATTTCATAAGTTAAAGATGTATTCATGCTTATGTCCAACTCTTGCAACCCATGTGCAGTAACCTGCCAGGCTCCTCTGTCCATGGGATTTCCAGGCAAGAATACTGGAGTGGGTTGTCATTTACTACATGAATAAATTAAACAGAGATACAGCTAGTAAGGCAAGAAAGAAAATAAATAAATGTAATTATAAAACAATCAGTAATATAAAGAAAGCAGGAAAAGAGGGGAAAAGAAAAAAACAGATAAAAAAATAGGAAACAATAAGTATGACAGATGACAGATTTACAGGCAAGCATGTTGATAATCATATTAAATGTAATTGAAGAAAGAATACAAAAAAAATCCTCAACTTTCACTTTAAAGAACTAGGAAATAAGAACAAATGGAAACTCAATAATAACAGAAGAAAAGGAAATAACAAAATATCAAATTTCAGTAGAAGTGAAATCAATAAAATAGAAAACAAAATTTTTGAAAACTATGAAACCAAAAGCATGTTCTTTGGGACTATCAATAAAATTGATAAACCTCTTACCCAGAATGATTGGGGTGAAGGAGACACAATTACCAATATGAAGTATGAAACAGTTGATATCATTACAGACACTACAGATAATAAAAAATAATAAATAATTACTAAAAATCATTCCAATAAATTCAACAATTTATGGGATGAGAAAGATTTCTTGAATTACACATACTATCTAAAGCTTGTTCAATAAGATTCTGAATAGTCTTTAATCTGTTAAAGAAATTGAATTTGAAGCTAAGAGTCACAAAGAATTCAAGGAATTTATGGTTTCACTGGTGAATTCTACCATTTAATTAAAAGTAATACCAGTTCTATACAAACTCTTCCAGAAAACTGAAGCAGACTGAATACTTCTGAATTCATCCTTTAAGGCCAGCACTACTCTGACAACAGAACCAGAAAGTCATAAGAAAACAAAAAAGCCCAATATCCCTCATGAACATAGATTCAAAAAAACCTTAAAATTTTAGCAAATTCAATCCCACAGTACACAAAAAGAACTACATATCTTGACCAATCAGGGTTTATTACAGGAATGATAGATAGATTTACAGTTTAAAATCAACATAATTCACCATACTAACTGCCTAAAAAGAGAATAAACTATATGGTCATCTCAATAGAAGCAGAAAAATTCAACATTCATTTATGATTAAAACTTTCAGTAAACTAAGAATAAAAGGCACTATCACAAACTGAAAAACAGCTTCCAAAACATTAAACTCCAGCTCTACTTTTCTCTATCAGGAAAAAGGCAAAATGCTAACTCTGGCCACTACAATTCAATACTGTCCTGGAGGTTCTGGCCAGTCCAATAAGGGAAAAAAATAAAAGCACTTATTATGGAAAAGAAGAAATAAAACTGGCCTTATCCATAGATAAGATGATCCATGATCATCTATAGGATATGTGTTGGAATCTACCCCCCAAAAGTTATTAAAACTAATTGGTAGATTTAGTAAGGTTGGACGTTAAACAATAGAGAAATTATATCTCTACATAATAGCATTAAATCCTCAAATTGAAATAAAAATACAATTTGCAATAGTATCAAAAATATGAGCTATATAGGGACTAAATTTTAAGATCAACTTAGGCCAGGACTCCATTCATCAGTTGGCTCATGTGTGGCTCCATTCCAACAGTGTCCATGATGGTATTTTGTGTCTGCTTGATATCAGTGTTACCTTGACCTCTTCTACACGATAATCCTTGAAATCTCTGAGACTTTCCATTTCCTAGTATACAGTTATTCTGGTAAATAACTCGAGTGCCATTTAGAAAGGAACAGTGGAAATTGTTACTGAAAATCAATACAGAGCCTCAATTTACGAGTGTAGTGACATTGGCTGTCCTTCTTCAGTGGACACTGTCTCCTTTTAGTTCCATGATCTCTTCTGATTCTCAGTACCAGCATGTATCTGGAAACTGGACAAAGAATTCTGTATTTAAAAAGTGGAGGCAAATTGCTACATAACGCTGTGTGTTAGGGCCCCTTGGAAAAACGGCTGAATCCGAAATGCAATTGAAAAGTTTAAAAAGATTAACCTGGATATTTTGTGCTAAAAAGTAAGGAAGTGTTCAAAGAATGGCAGGGACATATCAAAAGGACAGAGAAATGTGGTTGTATAAAGTGCTCATGTGATGGGAAGCTAGGTAAAGGGTTCACAGTAACTCTCTTCACTATGACTCTTCTGTAGGTATGGGCTTCCCAGATAGCTTAGTGGTAAAGAATCCACCTGCCAATCCAGGAGGCCCGGGTTCGATCCCTGGGTCGGGAAGACTCCAGGAGGAGGGCATGGCAACCCACTCCAGTATTCTGGAGAATCCCATGAACAGAGGAAACTGGTGGGCTACAGTCCATGGGGTTGCAAAGGAGTCGGACACGAATTCGAGACTAAACAACAAGACAAATAGTATTACAACTCTTCTGTAAGTTTGAAATCATGACAAAACCAAAACTTGTTTGAAATAACTTCTGGGGATTTCCCTGGTGGTCCAATCTTGCTGTGCAGGGCACATGGGTTTGATCCCTGGTTGGGGAACTATGATCCTACATGCCTCGGGGCAATTGCAAGCAGCTAAAAAATACTTTAAAAAAAGAACAAAAAGCAAAAAAGTCTGGCACCTAAAAGAATACCAATTGTTTTTAGAATGGTCTCAGGCCTGACTAAGTCTTCTCAGCCTTAAAGATGATTTCAAGGAGATAGACTTCTTATCCAATATAAAAACAAGTGCCCTGCTTCCCTCCACTCCGATACTCAAAGACTAAAGGAAGTGCAGATTTTAGTTACCTTACATATGTCCCACTGGTTTTCCTTTCTGGGCAGAAGAGCAAAGTTTTCTAATTGCTTCACTGGAATATGTTTTCCCAAAGGCTTTAGTGAAGATAGTAAAATATTTTTAGATCTCCAATCTGAGAAGTTCAGGAACATTTTAAAGTATAAATGGTCTTTATTACTTTAGAATAGTCCTTTAAGAGTCTGAAGGTCTGATCTCGGATTTCTGGTGTGCAATATGCTGAAACCTTCCATGGGCTTCACAAATGGAAAATGATCCTGGTGCCCAGCACAAGTTGAGGGTCAAAGGGACTGAGGCCCAGGTTGTAGGTATAAACCATACACTTGTTTGGTGAGTGTTTGCTTTCTCACACTGGCCTCCTTGTAGGAATTATCTGTGCAAGTTCAGAAGCAAGCTTCAAGGTGAAGTGACAGAAGGGCAAATATCCTCAAGAATAGAGACCACAAATCAGCTTCCAAGGATTAAAACCGATTTTCAGAAGAAAGGAAAAAATAGTGAGAGAAGAAGAATTACAACAGAAGTAAATCCTGACAATATTTCCTTATGGATACTTTAAGAGAAGGCAAGTTCTATTTTAATAATTGAATTATTTTTTGACAATGACTTTTTTTATTATGCTAGTCTACTTGTTTCTTAGCCATAAAAACATAATTGGCAGTCATATTTAATGGTATTAATGGTATATAATGACTATATTTTTCTTTGACATATCTAGGAAAAAAGAGGGCAATAGGAAGAATTGCATTAGGAAGCAACTACTAGACTGGAACATAACTTTTAATGTAACTAATAATATATAATCATAGAAGTAGAATTCATGTAAACAAATGAAGTACTAAAAAAAATCCAGGCTTATGAAATTCCAGATAAATTTCAGATTCCTGGATTCCAACACAGAGCTTTTACCCAACTTCAAGAATTCTATACATTCACAAATAACAATTACTAACTGTTGCTAATTATGATGTCAGAAATGTATAGTTATACTAAAAATCATCAGGTTTTTGTTTGTTTAGATAATGTTAATATTCTATTTGCCGAAGATCCATGTGTGCTGATATAGCATATAGGTAAAATATATTTCAAAGTGTTTTTAGTTTAGAATACTTTAAGGAAACTTGATATAAACAGACAAAATCTTTCAGACTTTTGAAAAACCATCAGTGATAACTGATTCATCCCACTGGATAAAATTTCTATCAGTTTAAGCTAAGCTAAGCTAAGCTAAGTCACTTCAGTCGTGTCCAACTCTGTGTGACCCCATAGACGGTAGCCCACCAGGCTCCCCCATCCCTGGGATTCTCCAGGCAAGAACACTGGAGTGGGTTGCCATTTCCTTCTCCAATGCATGAAAGTGAAAAGTGAAAGTGAGGTAGCTCAGTCGTGTCCGACTCTTAGCGACCCCATGGACTGCAGCCTACCAGGCTCCTCCATCCATGGGATTTTCCAGGCAAGAGTACTGGAGTGGGGTGCCATTGCCTTCTCCAATGTAACATAACCTATTTAGAAAAGAAACCCATATGATCCTTTCCAAGTTTTCCATTGGATCAGAGGTCAGTGACCTTTCAGAAGCCATGTGGCAGTTTCCAAAGTTTTTTCTAAATCACTATCACCTGAGCAAGCAATGCAACTTCAGTTGTGATTTTAACTAGTCTAGGAAGTTCCCAGAGTTTAAGATTTCACTAATACAAGCTAAAGTGGAATGAGGTTCTTATTTTAATACTGATAGTCTATTAATTTTATTGTACGTTACTATTCTTATCTCTAAATATAGACTGGTTACTTATTTTTTCACATCAGATTCAGTTTTGAGAACAAATCAACGATCTTAAACTTCTTAAACAGATTGATAATTCCTGTACCTTGTGTGCTCAGCAAATCATAAGCAAATGCAAAATAAAAATAACCATGTAGTAAAATCCTTTCCTAAATCTTTAAAACATACTACAGATCATGTTGCCTTAATATGTGCCTGAATGGATGTCTTTTTAATTTTTTAAAAAGATTGAAAAGTCTCTAAAAATTCTTTTTGTTTCCCAGATAAACAAATATATCATGTATATATACATAATATATAAGAACAAAAGTGACTTCATAAGTTGGAAAGGATGCAGATGTCCATCTGCCTTTGGGCTTTTTCACTACAAGGTTCTGTAGATACTTTACACTTACTTGGCCCCCAAATTAAATTGGTTGTTTCCACTAATTCAAAGGTACTCCTTTCCTTCTGTGTTCCTACTTTATTAAGCATCTGTGAAGCCCACCAGAAAAACTTGAAGACCTTGCTTCACCACTGTGTCATCTCTCATCTGATAAATCCCCCAGTGCTGTGGATTTTCTCTCCATCACTTGTCCAGCTGTACACTTCTTTTCTCAGAGTTGGAGGCAGTATAGCTGATTTACAATGTTGTATCAGTTTCAGGTGTACAGCAAAGTGAATCAGTTATACGTATACACATAGCCTCTTGTTTCTAGATTCTTTTCCCATATAGGTCATTACAGAGTATTGAGTAAAGTTCCCTGTGCTATACTTAGGTCTTTATTAGTTATCTATTTTGTAGATAGTGGTGTGTACACTTCTTTTTCTTGCAGCTTTCACAGAATAACAGATCACCAACATTTTTCACCTAGATAACTGTAGCCATCCCAAGATTGTCTCCTACTTTCCAATATTGCTCTTTTCTAATTCATTGCAGCCAGAATAAGTTCTAAAATCCAAATTCACTCATGTAACTATGAAGAGGAAAAGTTAAAACTTTACATAACATCCTGCTCCTTCTGCCTCTGTAACTCAGCTTGCTCCTTGCAAAGTCTGGATCATGTAGGTCACGTAGTCTCAGAAAGTAGGGGCTTACAATACTAGGAACTGGAGCTTATCTCACTCACCTTTGTTCTGCTCTTTGCAATTGCCCAGCCCCTGCAACCATGATTAATCATGCCTGTCCATGTAAAGGTCAGGCATCCCCCTCCCCATCTTGACTGCTGTTCCTGCACATGCAAAACCCCTTAGTTTAAACCAGCCTCTTAACAGCTAGTGTTGCCCACTATCGTCTGGCTATAAAAACTCTGTAACCCCTTTGTTCGGGGCTCTGAGCTTGGAGTGTTAACTCATTTGGGCCCACCAGCATAATAAACCTGAGTTCTCCAACTCTCCGAGTGTGGTGCTTGGTTTCTCGAGTACTGGTTTCTGCAACAACTACTTTAAATTACTTAGCACTCCTCTCTTTTTTAACATAAAGACAGAATTTGTTAACATGAACTACAAGACCATGCATACACTAGCCTTTATTACTTCTCCAGTTTGAGTGAATTTCATTCCCTCATCACATTCCACAAAACCAAGCCATTTCAGCTTCTCCCATGTGCCACTCTTTTCCTTGACTCTAGTTCTCTCATGTTAAAGCTCTTATCTGAGGTACTACTTCTTCCAAGAAATATTCCTTATCCCTTGGGTTTTAGGTAAGTACCTCATCTAAGTTTGTGTTATATCAGTCATGTCTGACTCTTTGCAACCCCATGGACTATAGCCTGCCAGGTTCCTCTGTCCATGGGATTCTCCAGGCAAGAATACTGGAGTGGGTTGCCATTTCCTCCTCCTGGGGATCTTCCCCACCCAGAGATCGAACCCAGATCTTCTGCATTGGCAGGTGGGTTCTTTGCCACTAGTGCCACCAGGGAAGCCTTACTTCTTCCAAGAAACATCCTCATCCCTTGGGTTTTAGGTAAGTACCTCATCTAAGTCTTATACACCTTCTAATCACATTTTATATCACTATTATAGTTGCCATATTGTTCTCTGCATTCCATTCTAAACTATAAGCTCTGTGAAATCAAGGATCATCTACATATTGTTTGTCATATTATCCTGAGAAATTTTCATAGTGTCAGTTATATGGTAGACATTTATATTTTATTTTTTCTTAAATATACCTCAAGCTTTCATTCTGTACAAGTAGGAATGACTACTTGTTAGTTGACTAAACTGCCAAAGGTTTTTGAATATAGACTGGAAATTTTGAATGAATTATAAATAAAGAGAATATTATTGAAGAAAAATAAACTTTAAAATCAGGAAGACAAGCAGTACTATATTTTTTTTTGCAGTGGAACAGATAGTAATAGAAAAAGAAAAGAAAAGAAGACAGGAGTGCAGGTATGATCAGGCAAATGGGACTTTGAAATAGACATATTCTTCATTTCTTTACTTCCAACATTATAAGACCCCAAACTCACTAACTCCAATTGAATAACATAGTTGACTTTACTGCTCTAGTTCTAGTATACTGCCTAGATGAAACAGATGACTGGATATTAAAAAAAAAAAAATGCTGCATATAAACACAACAAGTAACCCTTCTTTAAAACCCAGCAGTCCTTGAGCTATGTGAGGACAGGAACACTTACAAGGAATATAACTATTGTGATAATAATAAATCTTTAGGTATTTGATATTGTTAGGCAGAACAAGAGGACTTCCCTGATGGCTCAGATGGTAAAGAGTCTGCCTGCAATGCGGGAGACCTGGGTTCAATCCCTGGGTTGGGAAGATACGCTGGAGGAGTAAATGGTAACCCACTCCAGTATTCTTGCATGGAGAATCTCTGTGGACAGAAGAGCCTGGTGGGCTACAGTCCATGAGGTCGCAGAGAGTTGGACTGAGTGACTAAGCACAGTACAGACAGAATAAGAAACAATGCATAAATTAGCTTCTTAATCTTTACTCCAGAGAGAGGGATATTGTTACTATGGTTTTCATCTCAATGGACAGTTAAGGACACTCATGTGAATATAACTTGCCTAAGGTTACACAGCTACAAACCAGGGCTGAGCCTTACTTTAAATCAAGGTTGATCTGACCAAAGTGGCCTTATTCATTATTCTTTGCCGCTTTTGCAAAAAGTGAGAACGTGGAGACATACCAAGAGTAGGAGAGCATCAAGTCAGCATCATCCATCAGCACATTACATACCATGTTACCAAATTTCAGAACCTATTTCACATCCAGATTTTCCTAGGAGTTCTTTAAAATTTGTCTGCTCTTCTGAACCTAACAATTTCCCATAGCCTCAATAATCTCTGTGAAAACTGAAGCCTGGTTGCCCCTCTGTTTGGGATGTATCTGGGCATGTCTAGACTCAGTTTGCCTGATAAACTCAAGTCCTGGTAAATAACTCAACAAACAAATTAAAAGTGTGTATATATATGTGTACATATATAGGCTTCCCTGATAGCTCAGTTGGTAAAGAATCTGCCTAAAAGGCAGGAGACCCCGGTTCGATTCCTGGGTTGGTAAGATCCCCTGGAGAAGGGATAAGCTATCCACTACAGTACCCTTGGGCTTCCCTTGTGGCTCAGCTGGTAAAGAATCCACCTGCAATGTGGGAGACCCCAATTTGATCCCTGGGTTAGGATGATCCCCTGGAGAAGGGAAAGGCTACCAACTCTAGTATTCTGGCCTGGAGAATTCCAGGACTGTATAGTCCATGGGGTCACAAAGACTTGGACATGACTGAGTGACTCACCTTCAAGCATGTCAAATATTTAACTCTTTAAACAACTCTCTTTAGAACTATTATTATGCCCATTTTACAGATTATAAAGTTGGATACAGAGTGTTTAAGTAACTTGTCCAAAGTCTCTTAGCTATTCAGTGGCTCCTCCAACCATGGGATTTTCCAGGCAAGAATACTGGAGTGGGTTGCCATTTCCTTCTCCAGGGGATCTTCCTGACCCAGGGTTTGAATTTAGGTCTGCTGAATTGCAGGCAGATCTTTACCGTCTGAGCCACTAGGGAATCCCTTAGCTATTCAGTAGCACTGCTGGAATCTGAAACCATGCTCCAGTGTCTGGGCTCATTATCAGAATGCTATCTATTTCTCAACTATTAGTCACTCAAGTAAAAATATTCAGAAAAAAGTAGAATATGCAGGTCTATATTTTGGAATAAAAATCTAAGATTTGGTAACCATCAGCTTGTGAATGGTATTTGAGTCAAGTATAAAGAATATATTACTCAGAATAATATATGAAATAAATTAGATCCAAAATATGAGAAATGTCAATACTAGCACTCAAGATTTGTGCTTGGCAATATGAGTGGTTCTTGATTTTGTTATTTTCTTTGTGCAACATACTGACAGCATTTGATATTTTTGTCCATGCCAATTTTGAAATGTTCTCTTGGGTTCCATTTCACAATGGAATAGAAAAGACTTGACAATGGAATAAAAAAAAAAGATAATAAGTTAATGAAAATAATTAGACTAAAACAATAAGTAGTCTTTGTTACATTGCTATGACACAGTTCAATATGCTATCCAATATAGCTGCATATATAATTTCATTCTTTCATCCTAAAGTTCCATAAGATTTGTACTTTGCCTTCCCTATCTCACAGAAAAGGAAAGTGAAAACAGAGCAGTTTTGTATTTGGATCAAGGTCATAAGACTGGTAAGGGGTAGAGCCATGGTTTGAATGATTGTTCTAATATACTATTTTGAGCTATATATTTTACATCTATATTTTTCTAAAGAGCTAGATTATAAGTTTCGCTTTAAAACATGTATTTTAATCAAAATAATATACACAAAATTAACGCAATAAGAAGTAGAAAAAAAGTCGATAACAGAAAAAAAAAATTTATACAGTATCTTCCAACATCAAATTGCACATTCCAAGGATGCAGTTTTTAACTCTTTCTTGTTTGGTTCAATTTACTAATTCTAAACCTGTACTTATACCTTGATTCCTTGATTTACCAATTTTAGTATCTATTGATGGTGCTTTAACCAATACTATCAGCTATTTCATTGTTATTGTCATTCTTCCATTGATCGTGTAACTTTTGTGATATACTTGTTTCTATACTTTGATTCACCACATTTAGAACTACTTTCTGTCTTGCTTTCCTTCCACTTCTCTTCCTATCCTACACCTCCTACCTCTTGTCAGCAATTAACTCATGCCTTGTCAACATCGACCTTAGGTTTCTAACGTCTAAACCCATCACAAATGAAGGCAAATCAGATTAGCAAGATTGCTTATGAGAAAAATCAGAGCTCTCCCCATATGTCTGAACACATTTCCACCTACCTGTTGTCTAATGAAAATTAATGTTCAATAAGTAAGAAATAAACAAATTAGATTTAAAAAAATTTAAAAACAGGAGCAACCAATAGTATCCATGTGTGTGTGGGCCAAATAATATATATTCTGGCTGTAATTATTGACTTAGAATATTAAAATGAATCTAGATTTTTTGCATATTTTATCTATTTTTACTGGAAAACAAGTTATGTCACATAATTCTTGTAATAATTGAAATTATTTTATTTTATTATTATTTAAATTATTTATTAATTTATTATTTAAATTATTTTATTAATAATTGAAAGTCTTTTCAATAATTGTTCTCGGTTGTACTTGCAATATCTAGTTTTCCAAAAAGGCTATTTTTAGCAATTTATCTTGGTCTATATATAACACTAGGCTTCCCTGATGGCTCAGCCGTGACGCAAGTTCAATCCCTGGGTCAGGAAGATCCCCTAGAGGAGGAAATAGCAACCCACTCCAGTATTCTTGCCTGGAAAATCCCATGGACAGAGGAGCCTGGTGGGCTACAGTCTGTGGGGTCTCAAGAGTCCCACATGACTTAGCAACTAAACTGCCACCATGATATATAACTTTATGTTTGAATTGATTACTTTTCTACTTAAAATCCAGCAAACTTTGAGCTAATTAGTAACTATGCTTTTAAAATTTGTTTGAGAAGACTGAGTTTTTGGTGACATTTCCCTAACTTGATTTATCTTGAATAGACTTTGACATTCTTCTTTGATTGGGACTAAATCATGATTAAAGGACTCAGAGCACTCAATCCATCTTAACTGCATCCAACAGGTGATATTTGGGAATTGAGTAAATACATTATCTTTCTGTTTTAGCCCCATGGTGTTTAGAAACTTGGTTTGAGAGTCAAATAAATCTGAATCTGAATTCCACATCCAGAACTTCCTAGCTGTGTACCCTTGGTAAGTTACTTAATGCCTAAATCCTTCAAATTCAGGTATGAGTATTAAATAAAGCAGCCCAAGAAAATAGCACAGTGCTAGTGTAAGGGCTTAGTATCACTGATAATTATTATACATTTAATTGTGTGAGTTTTTGATGATTGTTTTCCCACTAGACTATAAATCGTGAAGTAAATTGCTATCTATTTTAGTAATCTTTTATCTCTGACATACAATACAGTGTTTGGCAAACAACAAGGGTTCAGTAAATATTTGCTAAATATGTATTTATTTATCAATATAAATATTTTCAGTAATTCTTATTCCAAAGATCATAATCTGAACTTCCTGATCTGCTACTGCTGCTGCTAAGTCACTTCAGTCGTGTCTGACTCTATGCAACCCCATAGACGGCAGCCCACCAGGCTCCTCCGTCCCTGTTCTTGTCTCCAGGCAAGAACACTGGAGTGGGTTGCCATTTCCTTCTCCAATGCATGAAAGTGAAAATTGAAAGTGAAGTCGCTCAGTCATGTCTGACTCTTAGCGACCCCATGGACTGCAGCCTACCAGACTCCTCCATCCATGGGATTTTCCAGGCAAGAATACTGGAGTGGGGTGCCGTTGCCTTCTCCTTCCTGATCTGAGGTTGTATCAATCTATGTATTAGTAGAAGTCTTTTAAAATCACTTGGACTATAACTTTCAGTCAAAAGTTTTCTTCTCAGGAGACTTCCCTGGTGGTCCAGTGGTTGACAATCTTCCTTGCAGTACAGGGGGCATAGGTTTGATCCCTGCTCCAGAAAGATTCCACATTCTGTGGGACAACTAAGCCCTTGTGCCACAACTACTAAAGCCCTAGTGCCTAGAGCTCAGGTTCCACAAGAGAAGCTACTGCAATGACAAGCCCAAGCAACCCAACTAGAGAGTAGCCCCACTCACCACAACTAGAGAAAGCCCACACACAGCAACAAAGATGCAATGTAGCCATAAATAAATAGGCAAACAAATTTTTTTAAAAATCTAAGTTTTCTTCTTAGGCCATCTCTACAGGTTTAATTAATTTAAACTGACTAAAACTGTTTAGTAATAACACTACTATTATTTATACCCAAAATAGCATGGGAAAGATTCTCTTCTTGATCATGTGTAACATAGACCTGTTTTTTTCTGTTTGTAATCATAATAACAAACATCTAACATGGTTTATGATGTGCAATGTATTTCACAAACATGTGTAATTGTGTGTAAAAGATCAATGTGTATGAGATACTGGTGTAGAAGTGGAGATGGAGATGTGATTCCTTCACTCTTTCTTCTCCTTCCCGGATCTTGTTTTATACTTGTTTGGCCAGAGAACATTACTAGTTATAGTAGGAACTAGTTACAGTAACAATTTGAAGTGGTATCTGGTAGTCATAAACTCTTTAAGCACCTGAGGGAGAGGTGGCACTGAAAGCTGTAATTTCACATCAAACTTATAAGGCTAAAATTATTTCATAGCCCAATACACAGAGTATTGACACAGTCTTTTGACTCAAACACCATATTCTGGACATAGAGTATAGGAAACATCTTTATTAATTTGTTAATTTAAGGTGCTGAGAAATGTCCTGTTATATGTCAGATCATAAAATTACCTTTGAGCATTTTAAACTCTCTGATTTTGGAAGTGTTTCTGACACATTCAAGTAAATCTAAAACTTTTACTTCTTTAATTACTAATGCAATCAAGGGGATTTTTGGCTCTAGGAAGAATTGAAAGAATTTTGAGATTTTTCTTGAAAAGTTTTTATAAAACACATGCTTATGACTTTTGAATTGATCCATAGGTTTTAAATATGAAAAAATGATTTATCTGGCTTTTTTATTTTTATTTTTTTACTTTATTTATTTTAATTAGAGGCTAATTACTTTACAATATTGTATTGGTTTTGCCATACATCAACATGAATCCTGCACGGGTGTACACGCATTCCCAATCCTGAACCCCCCTCCCACCTCCCTCCTCATAGCATCCCTCTGGGTCATCCCAGTGCACCAGCCCCAAGCATCCTGTATCCTGCATCAAACCCGGACTGGCGATTCGTTTCTCATATGATATTATACATGTTTCAATGCCATTCTCCCAAATCATTACCCCCGCCTCCCACAGAGTCCAAAAGACTGTTCTATACATCTGTGTCTCTTTTGCTGTCTCGCATACAGAGTTATCATTACCATCTTTCTAAATTCCATATATATGCGTTAGTACACTGTATTGGTGTTTTTCTTTCTGGCTTATTTCACTCTGTATAATCAGCTCCAGTTTCAACCACCTCATTAGAACTGATTCAAATTTATTCTTTTTAATGGCTGAGTAATACTCCATTGTGTATATGCACCACAGCTTTCTTATATTCATCTGCTATCTGATTTTTTTTAATTTGACAATTAGTCTTTACTTGGGGATAAAAAAGCATATTTTTTAAAGCAACATGATAGAATTAAAATTTATGTGTAATTTTCTAAATGATATAAATGAAATCATATCATTCTATTTTATATCATTTATAATCTTTATATCATTTTATACATATGTCTCTATTGATATAAAATGATAATTTTATATAATTTGTGTAATCTAAAGAACTATAAGTCTGTCTCACATTTATATCCAGTTAAAAATATAATTATACACTTCATTCATAAAGGAAAGAAATTTTTAAAATACAGTATTCATTGAAAACTACATAATTTCATAAAAATGAACTTTTATGAAATACAAGAGAATATATTTATAAATAAAGAAAATAAGAATTCCAAAATAAAGTATTAGAAATAAGAATCCCATGACTTACAAAATAATTTATGTGTTGTTATGGATTAAATTTTTGAATAAAAATTGAAAGGTTGTGTCTTGAATTCCAATGAGTTTAAAAAAAAAACAAGAACAACTTGTACTCCTATTTTAATTGTTAAGTAAAACATCACTTTCAAGTTGTAGTGATAGAATTTTTCTATGATATGTGACATACTAGCTCAGTGACAAACATTTTCCCAAATTCAGAAGGCTAATAAGCATCAAAAATTAATCAACCTCATAGCTAATATCACCCAGTTTAAACAATATGAGATTAGGGGGTGCGGGCAGAGACCAAATGAAAAGAATCCACCTGCCAGTGCAAGAGACGCACCTGGGTCAGGAAGGTCCTCTGGAGAAGGAAATGGCGACCCACTCCAGTATTCTTGCCTGGAAAATTCCACAGACAGAGGAGTACCTGGCCGGCTACAGTCCATGGGGTCACAAAGAGTCAGACATGACTAAGCATGAACACACGCACACCAAACAACTGCCAAAGATTTAAGGAAAAATAAGCTGCTTTAGAGTTCAGTAAAATAGGTACCTCTGTAACCTCTCTATCAAGACCTTTAAAATATTGGAAATACTGTTAACAATTAACTATGGAGCAATGATTGGAGAAATGATGACACAGCTACAGGAAGATCATACAGACATTAATGATTATTTTTGTAGAACTTTAAAACCAAAGCAAATTTTCACAATGTAAAATTATGAAAGGAAATGTAGAATATAAAATTTGTAAACACACTATTATTTATATTTTGTTAAATTCAGTTCAGTTCAGTCGCTCAATCGTGTCCAACTCTTTGCGACCCCATTAATCGCAGCATGCCAGGCCTCCCTGTCCATCACCAACTCCCAGAGTTTACTCAAACTCATGTCCATCGAGTCGGTGATGCCATCCAGCCATCTCATCCTCTGTCATCCCCTTCTCCTCCTGCCCCCAACCCCTCCCAGCATCAGGGTCTTTTCCAATAAGTCAACTCTTCGCGTGAGGTGGCCAA
>NW_011493435.1:28572-31495 GCF_000754665.1 Bison bison bison | reverse complement strand
TTTCCTTCCAAGGAGTAAGCATCTTTTAATTTCATGGGTGCAATCACCATCTGCAGTGATTTTGGAGCCCCCAAAAATAAAGTCTGACACTGTTTCCACTGTTTCCCCATCTATTTGCCATGAAGTGATGGGACCAGATGCCATGATCTTAGTTTTCTGAATGTTGAGCTTTAAGCCAACTTTTTCAATCTCCTCTTTCACTTTCATTAAGAGGCTTTTTAGTTCCTCTTCACTCTCTGCCATAAGGGTGGAAATATGCCATTAATTTATATATGCCATAAATTACATATACTCAAAAGAATGAAAAGAAATAAATCAATATTGCAGTGTGGTTGTTTCTGGGATGTGGGTAATCTTTTCCTATCCTTCATGTATATCTGTGTTTTCCTAATATTCCACAATAATTGTAATTGGGGGGATCCAAAAGAAAGAGAATTATTAAAAGATAGTATTCCTAAAATACATAATTTATACCTACATGTAATATTGAAATTTTAAGTAATTATTTTACATAATTACTTGATATGACCCACCTCTCTCTGTAAATTCCTTAGCCTGCTTCATGAAGAATATAATGTGTTACTATTTGCTCCCCTGCAGATGTGTACTGATTATCCTCTGTCATGACCAACCAGAGTTGCCAGGAAGGCTTCATCTTGTTGGGTTTCTCAGACAGACACAAGCTAGAGCAGATCCTCTTCGTGTTTGTCCTCATCTTCTACCTTGTGACTTTGGTGGGCAATGCTGTCATCATCCTGGTTTCCCGCTTAGACCCCAGCCTTCACACGCCCATGTACTTCTTCCTCACTAATTTGTCCTTCCTAGATCTCTGCTTTACCACCAGTTCTATCCCCCAGCTGCTTTTCAACTTAGGCAGCCCAGATAAGACCATCAGTTATGTGGGTTGTGCCATCCAGCTCTTCATGTTCCTGGGACTGGGTGGCACAGAATGTGTTCTCTTGGCTGTCATGGCTTATGACCGCTTCACTGCAATCTGCAAGCCCCTCCACTATTCTGTCCTCATGCACCCTCAGCTCTGTTGGAAGTTGGTGTCTGTGGCCTGGGGGGTTGGACTTCTCAACTCCCTGGTTATGTCTCCAGTGACTATGAAACTGCCACGATGTGGGAGATGCAGGGTGAAACATTTCCTGTGTGAGATGCCAGCTCTGATAAAAGTTGCCTGTGTGGATACAGTGGCTGTAGAGAGCACTGTTTTCATCCTATCAGTGATCATCGTTCTGGTGCCCCTGTCGTTCATCCTCATCTCTTATAGCTGCATTGCCTTTGCAGTGCTGAGGATGAAGTCGGCGGCAGGAAGGAGGAAGGCTTTCAACACATGCGGGTCCCATCTCACTGTAGTCTCCTTGTTTTATGGGAATATTATCTACATGTATATGCAACCAGGAAATAATTCATCTCAGGACCAAGGGAAATTCCTTACCCTCTTCTACAACTTGGTGACTCCCATGTTGAACCCTGTCATCTATACACTGAGAAATAAGGATGTAAAGGGTGCACTCAGGAGACTTGTGTCTACAAAGTAAGGTGACAGTGACCAGTTTTCTGGTTACTTCTTTTATTCAGTTAATAGAAATAAATAATTCTTAAAGTAAAAATTTTTAATTTATTTAAACACCTCTACCAACCCAATAAAAATTTCCATGAATGGAATTTGGAAATATGTACTATAAAGGCCAAATATGATCCTGATTAGATAACAGGTAAATTTAGGTAAAAATTAATTTTCAATATATCTTATGTTTAACACTTCAAATCATCTTTTTTTCTTCTTTTCAGTTGTCCTCATCTAACTGAAATCCAATAAAACAGTTCATTCACTCAGTCGTGTCCGACTCTTTGCAACACCATGAATCATTAAAACCATGAATCAATATATATAAAGATTTGTATCCAGAATATATCAAGAATGTGTACAAATAATGAAAAGGCAAACAACTGAATGAAAAGGGGAAAAAAGCTAAAACCAGACTTCACAAAGTAAGATGTATGTAAGGCAAAAAACACATGAAAAAGTGCTCGTTATTTTCATCTTCATGAAAATTAAAACCACAAGATACCACTTTATAATCATTAAAATAGCTAAATTAAAACATAAAATACCAAATATTAATAAAGATGGAGAACAACTGGTACCCTCATATGTTGCTCGTGAAATATAGAGTGATTTAATTATTCTGGGAAAGTGTTTGGCTACCTCTTTAATAAAATTAAGCACATATCCTCTATGATTGAGTATTTACACTCCTGTGTATTTTCCTCAGAGAAATGAAAACAAATGTCCATAAAAAACATTTATGTGAGAGAAGTCTCACAGAGGTTTTGTTCATTAGAGCACAAAACCAAAAACAATGCAAAAATCTACAATGAACTGATTCAAATGTATTCTTTTTAATGGCTGAGTAATACTCCATTGTGTATATGTACCATAGCTTTCTTATCCATTCATCTGCATTTGAATCAGTTCTAATGAGGTGGATGAAACTGGAGCCTATTATACAGAGTGAAGTAAGCCAGAAGGAAAAACATAAATACAGTATACTAACGCATATATATGGAATTTAGAAAGATGGTAACAATAACCTGGTGTATGAGATAGCAAAAGAGACACTGATGTATAGAACAGTCTTATGGACTCTGTGGGAGAGGGAGAGGGTGGGAAGATTTGGGAGAGTGACATTGAAACATGTAGAATATCATGTAAGAAACGAGTTGCCAGTCCAAGTTCGATGCGCGATACTGGATGCTTGGGGCTGGTGCACTGGGACGACCCAGAGGGATGGTGTGGGGAGGGAGGAGGGAGGAGGGTTCAGGATGGGGAACACATGTATGCCTGTGGCGGATTCATTTTGATATTTGGCAAAACTAATACAATTATGTAAAGTTTAAAAATAAAATAAAATTT
>NW_011493435.1:19473-28386 GCF_000754665.1 Bison bison bison | reverse complement strand
TCACTTCGGTCGTGTCCGACTCTGTGCGACCCCAGACGGCAGCCCACCAGGCTCCCCCGTCCCTGGGATTCTCCAGGCAAGAACACTGGAGTGGGTTGCCATTTCCTTCTCCAATGCATGAAAGTGAAAAGGGAAAGTGAAGTCGCTCAGTCGTGTCTGACTCTTAGCGACCCCATGGACTGCAGCCTACCAGGCTCCTCCGTCCATAGAATTTTCCAGGCAAGAGTACTGGAGTGGGGTGCCATTGCCCTCTCCACACAGATGTATAATTTGTCCAAAAACACTACAGATTAATATCCCTTATAAACATTGATGCAAAAATTCAAAGCAAAGTTTTAACAAACAGAATCCAATAATATCCCAGGAATGCAGTTAAACAGTTGAAAATCAGTTAAAGTAGTCTATGTCTATACCAATCTGAATGTGCCTTATCTGACCTGAAAATCAATGTATTTCATCATATTAACAAATGAAAGAAAGAAAAACCATGTGATCATCTGAATAGATGCAGAAAAAAACATTTGATAATTTCAACGTCTGATCCTGACAAAAATTCCCAGCAAACTAGTAATACAAACAACTTTCCTCAACATTTTAAATGGCATTGATGAAAACATATACATATATCAAAACATTAAATTATACTCTTTAAATATGTGAGGTTGCTGTACATCAATTATACCTCAATAAAAGTGAAAAGAAAACATGGAAGAACGAAGAGAAGGAGGGGGGGAGGAAAGAATGAAGGAAGAAAAGAAGTGGAAAAGAAGGAAGTAAAGGAGACAAGAAAGGAAAAAAATCATGCCACTGCTGACACTGCCATCTTTCCAAGATATGTGGTAATACTTTAAATTTCTTCAATTTCTACATTTTTTTCTGCTTATTATATTACTCAATTCAGGACCTGAAAAAATGGCACTTCAAAATTTCAAAAAATGTATGTATGTTTATTATGACAATAGAAGGTATAATCTGTTCCACTGTGGATGGTGACAGAAGCCACAAAATTAAAATATGCTTGCTCCTTGGAAGAAAAGCTATGATAAACCTAGACAGTAGACTAAAGAACAGAGACATCACTTTGATGACAAAGATACATATAGTCAAAGGTGTGGTTTTTCCAGTAGTCATGTATGGATGTGAGAGTTGGACTGTGAAGAAAGCTGAGCACCGAAGAATTGATGCTTTTGAACTGTGGTGTTGGAGAAGACTCTTGAGAGTCCCTTGGACAGCAAGGAGATCAAAACAGTCACTCCTACAGGAAATCAACCCTGAATTTTCGTTGGAAGGACTGATACTGAAGCTCCAATATTTTGGCCACGTGATGAGAAGAGCTGACTTGTTGGAAAAGACTCTGATGCTGGGAAAGATTGAAGGCAGGAGGAGAAGTGGGTGACAGAGGATGAGATGGTTGGATGACATCACTGACTCATTGGACATGAGTTTCAGCAGTCTCCAGCAGATAGTGAAGGACAGGGAAGCCTTGCATGCTGCAGTCCATGGGGTCACAAAGAGTCAGACATGACTTAGAGACTGAACAACAACAACTTGTTCCATGGAGACCTTTAGTGTTGTAAGTTCTAACAAAAGCATACACTTACCACCCCCACGTTAACTGTTTTTTCTTTTCAGTGTGACTTGCAGGAATAAACTATGGACCAACACTCACTTGTGTGTATTTTGTACTTATTTCAGAAATCATAGAAATTTCATTATATGTAAGGGTATAACTTCTAAGTAATAGAGAGCTAAAGGAAACATATATTCTTCTCCTAATCATCTTCAGAAAGAGTTAAGAGATTGACCTACAAGAGACTGCATGTGGAAAAAAAAAAGAGAGATTGCATGTGTAATGCATGCTTTGTAAATGTGTATATATGTATTTACGTGTGTGCAATAGCACATTAACATATGTATTATTTATGTTATTAAATCCAAGTACAAGTCAAAATGTAGCATGTTGCAGTGTATACTACAAACTGAACTTGATCAGGGATCTATGGGCTAGAATGTCAGATTAAATTTTTCTAAGGTGTTTATATTTATTATCAGATTTCAGAACTGTAAGAGTTTATTTCATAGGGAGATGGTTGTTTGTGAAGCTTAGGTGAATAGAATCTTTGCGACCCTATGGACTGTAAACCCTCTAGGCTCCTCTGCCCGTTGGAATTCTCCAGGCAAGAATACTGAAGTGGGTAGCCATTCCCTTCTCCAGGGGATCTTCTCAACCCAGAGATCAAACTGGTCTCCTGCATTGCAGATTCTTTACCATCTGAGCCACTAGGGAAGCCCATAATATATTTTCTATGTTATTAAATCCAAGTACAAGTCAAAATGTAGCATGTTGTAGTTTACATTACAAACTGAGCTTGATCAGTGATCTAAGGGCTAGACTGTCAGATTAAATTTTTCTGGGATATTTATATTTATTATTCCGAATTGTTTAAGAGTTTATTTCGTAGGGAGATGGTTGCTTGTAAAGCTTAGGTGAACAGAATCTTTCAAAATTAATATGTACATTATTTATTCTTTAAATTTTTTTCCAGGTAAATTTATTTGAGTAAGCATCTGCAGAACATGGGGATTCATGGAAATAAGGGACTATTTTTCATACTTTTAGAATATATATGGGGCCTTTGCTAGATGTAAGATACAAAGGCCCTGACCAATTGATGCCTGAATCAAAGAATTTGTAAAATGGTATGAGGACAGTAATCTAAATATATTCTACCGTTTGAAATTTTGCTGAATTATTGTCAGTGAAATGTGTAGAATATGAAATAGAACTTAGGTCATGTACTATTCAGACATGATAACGTTCTTAAAGGTCATTTTTAAAAAGGAAGAAGGTTAAAATGACCAACTCCCATGCCTCACATCAGCATTTTTCAGGCTATACGCAAAACTATATGTAAATACTGCTTGGTGTTATTACAGCTAGTGGCTGCCGCTGTCCCTGGCAGCAGTGAATCACACCCTTCACTCGGTGCTTCCTGTCTACAGCCTTCTCCAAAATAGATGCTACATAATATGGCTGCCACACGAGTGAAATCACAGTTGGGCCTAATTTCTGGTTGGCTTTATCAGGATTGGTGTTAGAAAAGTTTTTCTTTGAGCCTAAACTTTCTTTTCACAGCTGCCTCCACCTATTTCTCTGAAAAAGCTAATGCATTCAACCCATGAACTTTATAATAAAGCCACAATCAAAATGCAAGAAAAAGTGATATCTCTTTAGCAATTGTCAGAAAATGCTAAAATACTAGTATTCCTTACAGTGCTTTTATTGGTTTCTTGCTTTTATTTTTATATTGATTTTATTTTTTATTTTTATAATGGTTTCATGCTTTTATTTTTGCTGTACTTCATAGTATGTTCTTACATGCCTCTTTGCAAGTAGAAATGGGATAATGTTCCCAAATACGGTTGCAAATAATAAAAACCAGTGCAGCCTGTAGGGAAGGAAAAAATTTTCCTCCACCATCTTAGGGTCCTGGCTGGGTCTGAAAATTAAACTGACAAAGACAGATAAACAGGAGAAAAGCATACAAATCTTATTGAACTTTTACGTGTTCATAGGAGCTTTCACAAGAGAATGAAAAACCCAAGAAGGGCAAACCAGTAAGCTCCTTTTAGACAAAGAACCAATATATTTGTGAAAAATTGACAAGACAAAGGGGTCTGGACTAGAGGTGGCCCAACTATAGCTAGGTAGTACTTATCTTCCTTAATAGCAATAAGGGTTAGTTTAACAAGGTTTGTTTACAAACCTTGTCTACAGACTCCTCTGGTGCCATCTCTGGGTTGATAAGAGTCTATATGAAAAGGAGAATATGTACTGCTTTAGGCAGAAAACGGTGAGTTTTTTCAGCATTTACTGCTTAGTTGCTTTCAGCTCAAAATATGTTCTATGTTCTTTAGGTATATTTTAGGATGAGAATATTCTGCATTAATTCAAACTGCTTAAAAATTTTTTTAAAAAACATAAATGCTCCAGGAACAGTGAATCATCATCTCTGGAGGTTGAAATGAATCCATTAACCAGGTTTGGAGCACTCATTTTTGTAAAAGAATGTAATGCAAAAGGGCTTCCCTTGTGGTTCAGTGATAAAGAATCCACCTGCCAATGCAGGAGACATAGGCTCAATCCCTGGGTCGGCAAGATACCCTGGAGAAGGAAATGGTAACCCACCCCAGTATTCTTATCTGGGAAATTTCATGGACAAAGGAGCCTAGTGTCCTACAGCTCATGGGGTCAAAGAGTTGGATATGACTGAGCACCGATGCACCACACTGAAGTAAAGAAATTCCCTCAGAGTTATCAGAGGAAATTTCAGATGATTCATGGGGGACACACACATACATCTAAAGAGCTCTGATGTTCAATTGCTTCCATTAAGCTGTCCTTCTCAGCCATCATCTGGAGTCAGAGTCCTTCCAAAGTACCTTCTTCATCCTCCCTTCACATTCCTATTCCTCAGTGTACATATGAGGGGGTTGGTCATGGGGATAATGACAGTGTAGAAAAGAGACATGAACTTTTTCTGATCCTGGGAGTCGCTGCTCCTGGGATGAAGATACACATAGATGGCTGTACCAAAGAGCAGGGAGACCACCATGAGGTGGGATCCACACGTGCCAAACCCTTTTCTCTGTCCTATAGTGGACATTATTCTTAAGACCGCCCTGACAATCTGACCATAGGAGAACATGAATAAGGCAAGAATGATGACACTGCCAAAAAAGGTCACATATACATTCATAGTGGTGTCAACACTGCCAAGTGTGAGAAAAGGAGAGATCTCACAAAGAAAGTGGTCTCATTTATTTCTCCCACAAAGTGGTAAAAGGAAGATATACACTGTCTGCAATAAGGAGTTGGCAAAACCAATGATTCATGAAGCAGAAGCCATCAGGGCACACAGACGGGGGTGCATGATTACTGTGTAGAGAAGGGGCCTGCAAAAAGCTTCACAGCGGTTAAATGACAAGAATACTAAAAGAAAGCATTCTGTGCATCCCAATCCCAGATAGATGAAGAACTGAGCTACATAGCCACCGAAGGAGATGGATTTGTCTGCTCCACTGAGATTAACCAGGAACTGGGGAACAATGCTGGTGGTGTAGCACATGTCCAGAAAGCTCAGGTTAGAGAGGAAAAAGTACATCGGGTTGTGAAGACGTGGGTCCAAGTAGGACAATGCAATGATGGCTGTGTTTCCCAGCAAAGTGAAGACGTAGGAGATCAAAAGGACCACAAAGAGAATTTGTTCCAGTTGATGTCTGTCAGAGAAGTCCAGTAGGATAAACCCAGTGAAAGAATTTCCATTTTTCTGTTCCATCTTTTATTAGCACATGGCTCCTGTCAAGACAAAGCATTTAAAATTTTAAAAAGTATCTTCCAAAAGGGGGAAGGCCTAGGGAGGTGGTAAATCTATCATGTTAAAAGACAGGGCCATGGGATTTTATATGCAACTATCTGGTTAGATAATGTATTCATTGAAATCGACATATATTATACCAGTTTGGGGCTTCCCAGGTGCCATAGTGGTAAAGAACCCATCTGCCAATGCAGGATACATAAGAGATCAAGGTTCGCTCTCTAGGTTGGGAAGATCCCCTGGAGGAGGAAACGACTAAAATGATTTAGCATGGCATGGCATGACGTGGCATATCAACTTAGTTCTACATTACCAAAAATAATGATATTGATGTTTAATATAAGAAAAATCAAATAGTAGACCTTGTGTTTCCATGCATCATAGATATAAAAGGTCTTTTTCAGATTGAGTTTAATAGGATTTAAAGTACTGTAAGAATATACAGTAGAGAAGCAATGCTGTACATAAAGCTTTTGGCAAAATTGCTTCTCTACTCTTTTCACATATTTGTGAATGCTACCTTGGTCTTGGTATGGTAGGAAAACAAATAAATAGACAGAGCCTAAAAATATGACCATTCAATTACAATAATTACAATGCTTAACTCATGTCCTCAAGATAACTAAAATTACTACACCATAATAAGAACTCCAAAATTTCACTGATGTCACCAACACTTACCTCTTCTTTCTGTTGATTTCATTTTCACAAAGTACCAATAACCACAGGGCATGGACTTCTAACGGAGGTAGGATTATTCACTTCCAACATTTTAATCAAGATAAACATTTTTAAAGCTATCTAATTGTGTAATCTGTGCATAAAGTATAATGCTCTACATTGCTGTCTATGATAAATAATTAAATGCATAGAGATAAAGACATATACATTGTCAGTGCACTGACAGGTCAAAGATAGAATATAAAACTAAAACTAATATAAGGAATGGCATAAAGAAAAGGATATTATGTTATTATAAAAATCTAAGCACCTCCATCTACAATAGGCTAATTTATATTTGCAATCTTGAAGCATCAGTTATACTAAACCAAGCACATTGCCATTCCTAAGGTTAGTTGAATATCATTTTCATCCAACTATTTAGTATTTGCATAAGCATGAAGTGAAGTGAAAGTCACTCAGTCATGTCCAACTCTTTGCAACCCCATGGACGATAGAGTCCGTGGAATTCTCCAGGCCAGAATACTGGAGTGGGCAGCCTTTCCCTCCTCTAGGGGATCTTCCCAACCCAGGAGTTGAACCCAGGTCTCCTGCATTGCAGACAGATTCTTTACCAGCTGAGCTACAAGGAAAGTCCTTGCATAAGCATGGTTATACACTACCCCAAGTGGCATTAGAAAATAAATAATTCAGTTCTATCATGTTCAAATTGTTAGACATAAAGTAAATTTTTAATTCTTCCAAAATTTTAAAAATTTGAATCAGGTTTGAGTGTAGAACCTATTGATGTGTTAAATAAATTGGTACCAAATTAGCATAAAATAAATGTTAATAAAATCTGCATAAGGGAAAAGTAAAGGGCAAACAAAAGAAGAGTCAGTGATAGAAAGGCCACTGGGAAATATTCCTCCATCACTACCATAAATATCTTCCTTGTCCCATAATTTAGTTAGTTGCAAGGAAAGCAAACAACCAAAATATCATAAGGTTTAAAATATAAAAGCACACAAAACAATATTTAATACTTCATATATAAGAAGGATTGAACTAATTTAACTTCACACTCAATCACCTGACAACATTATGGAAGAATACATGCATATCTTGCAAAAACAATCTTTAATTAGTAAAAAAAAAAAAATGTTCACATTTAAAGTTTGAAAAATACAGCATCCAAAGGTTGAATGCTGGACAGATATGCTACCTACATATCAATTAACAATATAATTACTGGTATTACTGTTTTATGTTCTAAAACCTTTACAAGCATAATCACAACTCCAAAAAATTGAAATTTACCATTTCCCTTTTACATATGAAGAAATAGGTTAAAGTAGTTAACTAACTTAACCAGAATCATAAAATTCCCATTTTAATAGAAACCCAAGTCCTTTTAATATCTAAGTCTGTGCTTTTAAATAGCTATTACCTTATCATCAAGCAAATGAATATATTAAAATTCAAAGGCAGTACATGTGGTATAGAGGATGTAGTATTTTATACTTTCTTTGACTTTTATAATGATGTGATCAATGGTATCCACAAAAAAATCTGGGTCCAAAAATTTCATAATAAAATTAATCATAAAAGTATGAAAAAAAAGTACCATTACAGTTTCCATGTACAATGACATTCTACATCCCCCTGATTCACATCTGCTCAGAAGAGCAAATTTAAAAATCATGGTTCAGTCTCATGAACACATATATAAATATAATATAGTCATCTGAAATGTACTGCTGGCAAATTATTTTTAATGTACCTAATAAAGAAGTATTTAGCAGAGTAAAGGAGGGAAAAAATAAAATGCTAATTCATTCAGGGAAAACACTAATATAATAACACAGTATAATAAAATACTAATTTATTTGAACATTATCATATCAATAAGGACCAAGAAGGCAGCTGACAAAAGGTAAAATCCTCCAATTTTCATAGCAGCATTATTTTCAATTGCCAAGATATAGAAGCAACCTATGAAATAGATGAATGGATAAAGAAGATGTGGTGTATATTTATATAGATAGATAGGTACAATGGAATATTACTCAGCCATGAAAAAGAATGAAATTTTGCCATTTACAACATGGACAAACCTGGAGAGTATTATGCTTAGCAAAGTCAGACAAAGAAAGACAAATACTTTATGTTTTTACTTATATGTGAAATCTAAAAACTAAAACAAATGAATATAACAAAACAAAACAGACTTAAAGATACAAAGAACAAACTAGTGATTACCTGTGGGGAAAGGGAGAGAGAAAAGGGCGAGACAGGGGCAATGGATGAAGAGGTTAAAAACTACTAGGTACAAAATAAATAAGATATAAGCATATAGCATAGGGAACAGAGCCAATATTTTAAAATAACTTTTTGTGGAGTATAATCTTGAAAATAAAAAGTCACTATGCTATATACCTGAAGTGAATATACAAGTCAACTACTCTTCTATTTGAAAAAAAAATACTTGGGGAGATAAAGTTGCATAAACCATTTACTGCTTTATAGGATAAACAAAAAAGCATGCTGAATGGCTACCTACATGACAGATAAAAATGAATGATTTTAGATTGAAATATAAAGTGTCAGGCAAAGAAGACACCAACTAAAATAGAATAAAGAATATAACGTTCTCTTTATGTTAAAATTGAATCCACATAGAAAACACACTGAGACATAATTAGGATACTAATGTATACTGCTGCTGCTGCTAAGTTGCTTCAGTCGTGTCCGACTCTGTGCCACCCCATAGACGGCAACCCACCAGGCTCCCCCGTCCCTGGGATTCTCCAGGCAAGAACACTGGAGTGGGTTGCCATTTCCTTCTCCAATGCATGAAAGTGAAAAGGGAAAG
>NW_011493435.1:15427-19373 GCF_000754665.1 Bison bison bison | reverse complement strand
TTCCTTCTCCAATGCATGAAAGTGAAAAGGGAAAGTGAAGTCGCTCAGTCGTGTCTGACTCTTTGCGACCCCATGGACTGCAGCCTACCAGGCTCCTCCGTTCATGGGATTTTCTAGGCAAGAATACTGGAGTGGGGTGCCATAGCCTGCTCTGACTAATGTATACTAAGATACTATATATCTTAATAATGTATCCTAATATACATACTGTATACTATAATGTATCCTAATGTATGCTATACTAAGATACTAATTCTTTTTTTTTTTTTTTTACATTCAGGAAAATTATTATCCTTTAGAAAAGTTGGATATGGGAAATCTCTTGGTGCTGGAAGCATTAACCCATTAATTCTCTAATATATTCTGCTGTTCCGGGTCACTTTGCTCCTTTTGTACTTTCCTACTCAAAATCAATTTCTCTTAAAACTATTCACACCACCACAAAAGGCAGTCTTCCAAGGGAAGAAATATGTTTTGGATAAAGTTAATTAGAAATTCTCATTTCTTTCCTACATACTTAAAGAATTGTGTAATTTCACTGGGAATTGTCATCTATGTTAACACAAGCATCAGTTGACTTCATGCAGTAAGAAATCTTGATCTATATTACATAAACTATGTAAATAATGACTGGAAATGCTAGACACATTCACTCTAACTACAGGAACAAAAAATGGTGTCTGTGTTAACCATCATTATGTGACATGATATAAGAAAGTCTTGCCATAAAAAGTATATATAAGTTATTACTTGGATACAAAAAAGAAATAATTGAAAAACAACAAAGTTTATGTAGAAAAATTTAAATAGGTAAAATTAAAATAAATAGATTCTATAAGACAACGATGACATTCTGTGTAACAATTATTTTAAAAATGGAAAATGATATCTCACGGGAACACAATTTTACTATTCTAATCAAGAGAATAGGCATCAAATAAAAGAAGTTAAATGCTTAGTACTGACACATCAGGTGGTAGAGATAATAGTTTGCAATTACAATAATTGTACAATACTGACAAATAATATGACTAAAATTTGAGTGGAAGAATATGTATTTTAATAAAACTGGTTACTCAGTAGGTAAACCACACATTTTAAAGACAGGAGATTTCAAGATAATAATTTTTAAGATATTTCAAATTATACAGCATTCACATATTTTAAACATTCAGACTCTGTCTTATCCAGTTTCTCAATGAATCCTGAAGTCTCGGCAAAATTTCTGCAGCCTCAAGGCTATGACTGAGTTACTATTGCTTTGAGGCATTGACACAATATTCCTTGTCACTGTCAACCTAGCATTTGGAAGATTCCATGTATATTTTAGATATTTTTGTACCTCTTTGAAAAAAATGAACATTAAAAAACATAGATGGTGACAGTAGATTTTGAGAAATATTGTGTAATTTCACAGAAAATAAGGACCCAGAGGAAGAAATGGAAACATATAGTCTAATAGTTTTACATTCAGACATGCATTATTATCCTGTTTCTAAATGCATGTTTTACTACAGCTAAATATGCTGTATTTAAATTATTTTCATGTGTACATACTGTGTTATAATGAATGTACTAAAATAGAATGAAATGTCTAAGAATAAAGTGTTGGCTTCTAAAATAAACAATTGAGTTTAGTTCTTATAGTTGTTGAATTTCTGTAGGAATTTCTGTTCATTTTGCCAACTGACATATATGCTAACCAACTGAGCTTTTCAAGAACAATCACAACTGAAAATAATCTAATTTGCCGATTCCTAAAGCAACAGAAACTTAGTTCTACTTTACTTACTTTTATTAACCTTATCTGTGGAACCAAAGCTCTTATCCTAGCTAATATCCAAGTTGCTACTTTAACACAGTACTGGGGACTGGAACTTGGATATATAAAATCAGAAAGCAGGTTGTTTGGAATGAGTGCAATCAAGCACCAGATTAACCTGAAATTTTTCTTAAGCCATAAAGTGTTTTCTCATGATGACTTCACATATCTTCATGTGGTACTGGGGATATGTATTCTATCTCATGGTAGGAAGATAAAGAGAGGTAGTTTTGAACTCTTAGTATTACCTCCTGAATACAATGACCTGGCTGTTTTGACAGACCCATGTAGGCAACAAGAGAAGGTGGTATGAAACTGCACTGTGACTGGGTTGGCACAGAGAAAAAAACCAAACCTGACTGACGTCTCTGGTGAATGTGTGTCCTAAAGTGTTAATCAACTGATGTCACCTCGCTGTCCAGAGATTCCAACCATCAGGGAAAATGAATATCAAGGAAAATAGCAGAGGACACAAAATCTGCCTCTTTTATAATTTCACATATTTGACAGATGACTGATGATTTCCTAGACCTCCCAGTTATCTTAGCTCTCATCTTTGAATAATTTAGATGTTTCACAAAACATGAGATTTTCTCTTACAATTGCAAAAACAACTTTTACATATAAATATATAATGAAAACTTCATTCAGTTACTTAATATTAAACATAAATATGCAAATTATTTTTCACTTAGTATAATTCATAACCACTTATAAGGGATCATAGAGCTAATGCAGTAATTAGGCACATTCTTATCTTTTATGGTCAATGTAAACCACCATATTTACTACTAAACATCTAATGTGGCTAAGAAAAAAAAAAATCAGTGTATAGAAGTATACATTGCTCAGTTTATACCCAAAGGTTTTAATTATCTACTCAAACAATAAAGAGAAAAATTATCATTTTTTTTAACAAAATTGACATGGTTTGTTTAAATTCAACTAGTCTTTGCCTTTACGTTTCACATGATTTCGGCTAAAGAAAACAGAAGGAAGTTGATGGGCCTTGTGTCTGTTTAAGTCAAGTTCAAAGTTAATTCAGTTAAATTATCTCAAAACAGTTTATCTTGACAATATAGGGAAAAGGCAGGTATAAACAACACCTGACTTTGAAAAACTTTAGCTCTAAACTTCAAAGGCAGTTTCAAAAGTGAAATTAAATCCCCTTTTCAAGATGGGAACACATTTTGTTTCAGAGTAATACATGACTGCTAGTTAGCAGTACAAGCTAGCTCAGAGAAAGCCATTTAGGTTTGAAGCATCTCAGTTTCCACATGCTAGTCAGACAAGCATCGAGAGCTTCTGTGAATAATTTACATTTTATTGCCAACTGCTTCCCATATATTCATAAATTGCAGTTTTCTTGATAATTTTCTGCTAAACTACCCATTACTAAAAACATTCATAGATTAAAATTTTTCTGTTATGTAATACTAGTTAAATCTCATCATATTTATAAGGAGGTCTAGTTAAGACAACTCTGCTTAAGTCATCCAGAGGAGGGATTGAATAGAAACCTGCTACTAATGCATTTCTTCCCAGTTTACTCTTACTGTTGCAAGTATTAGTTAGCAAAATCTCTTTTGATAATAGTTTGGCTGTTATCTAGCAATGCTGACCTGCAATTACACTCCTGGATACAATATTCTTCTCTAAAGTCATTCTTGGTCACCTACCTCAAGTGACATATATAAGAATGCTCAAAGAAGCATTGTTTGTATCAACCAAAACTTGAAAACAATCCAAATGTTATCAACAACAAAATAGGTAAATTTTGACCTCTTCATACAACAGAGTACTACACAAACTACAGCTAAACAAGTCAAAATGAGGTCTTTTTCCAAAAAGAGCTGAGAAAAATTTGAAATTCACCAAGTAATCAATCCCTTGACATAAAGTTGAAAAGTGGTAAAACAAATTGTTGCTTATGAATGCAAACACGGGTGGTAAACAACTATGGTTATAGTCAAAAGTTATCAGATCAGATCAGATCAGTCACTCAGTCGTGTCTGGGTGCTGCGACCCCATGAATCGCAGCACCCCAGGCCTCCCTGTCCCTCACCAACTCCCAGAGTTCACTGAGACTCACGTCCATCGAGTCAGTGATGCCATGCAGCCATC
>NW_011493435.1:14952-15225 GCF_000754665.1 Bison bison bison | reverse complement strand
AGCCTGTATACAGGTCAGGAAGCAACAGTTAGAACTGGACATGGAACAATAGACTGGTTCCAAATAGGAAAAGGAGTACGTCAAGCCTGTATATTGTCACCCTGCTTGTTTAACTTCTATGCAGAGTATATCATGAGAAACACTGAGCTGGAAGAAGTACAAGCTGGAATCAAGATTGCCGGGAGAAATATCAATAACCTCAGATATGCAGATGACACCACCCTTATGGCAGAAAGTGAAGAGGAACTAAAGAGCCTCTTGATGAAAGTGAAA
>NW_011493435.1:8031-14302 GCF_000754665.1 Bison bison bison | reverse complement strand
TGATCACCAACTCCTGGAGTTTACCCAAACTCAAGTCCATTGAGTCAGTGATGCCATCTAACCATCTCATCCTCTGTCGTCCCCTTCTTCTCCTGCCCTCAATCTTTCCCAGCATCAGGATCTTTTCAAATGAGTCAGCTCTTCGCATCAGGTGGCCAAAGTATTGGAGTTTCAGCTTCAGCATCAATCCTTCCAATGAATACCCAGGACTGATTTCCTTTAGGATGGACTGGTTGGATCTCCTTGCAGTCCAAGGGACTCTCAAGAGTCTTTTCCAACACCATAGTTCAAAAGTATTAATTCTTCGGCACTCAGCTTTCTTCACCGTCCAACTCTCATATCCATACATGACTACTGGAAAAACCATAGCTTCTGTTATGTTTTAATTTTTTATGCTGGTGTTTCTTATACCTTGCCCAATTTATTTTATTAATAATCTATCTTATGGATGTTTGAGTTAGAGATCCCCCCCTCAAAATCTCAGTCTTTTCAATTTCTTTATCGCTTCTTTCCCACCCCTCAACTTCTTTTCTCCCATCTGCTTTCAATATGTTGGCTCTTTCCCATTTCACTTACCTTGTTCCCCAGTCTACTGTAAAGAGAATGATTTCCATAATTCTCCAAAGAACATATTTTGTAAGTAGAAAGCCAATATTTACAAAATATTGTGTATGTATATATAAATGGATGTGTTTATTTGTTGTTGTTGTTGTGTTAGTCACTCAGTCATGTCCAATTCTTTGCGACTCGGACTGCAGCCCACCAGGCTCTGTCCATGGAATTCTCCAGGCAAGAATACTGGAGTAGGTAGCCATTCCCTTCTCCAGGACATCTTCCCAAACCAGGAATTGAACCCAGTTCTCCTGCACTGCAGCAGATTATTCACTATCTGAGCCAGTACAACAAGCCAATCTTTGATTATATTGTAAATATCACATATTATTCCTTCTCCCCTAGTCACTTTACACATTCAACTTACAGAAAGATTAAGTACATTGGGAAGTTACATTTTTTTAAATTTTGAATCATTTTAGACTTATTAAGTTACTGAGATGTCCAATAACATTTATTTTTCCAAAATCACAGAGCTGGTGCTTTCTTTTGAAGCCCTTTGAGTTCCAATTTTTCCCTGTCTACCTGGAAGAAGACACACTTCAAAGAGGAAAAAAAAATGCTTTAAATTTTAAAAAAACTTTAAATTAAAAAAAAAAAAAAAGTAAAAGGCAAAAGATTTACTCAATCTGAAGAGAAACCAGAGCTTGAACTGAAGTATGACGGTTGAAAGAAATACACTATATCAAAACACTCAAAGCAAAAGAAGCATCATAGGGGAAAAGCTGAACCGTGAAACTAAACAATAAGGAAGCAACAGGACAAGAAAAAGAACCTTGACTATGATGCTTAAGAGTTTATACACTTTACTGAAGAAAATAGTGCACAAAGAAATTTGAGCAGAAAAGGAATTCTCACTTTTAAACATTAAGGAGATTCCTCAAGTCCACATTCACAATCTCACATCTTAAATGAACATCCACTTGAAGGATATACATGGACCTTCAATATATACACAGAGAGTAAGATAATTTGAGTATTTTTTCTCATTCCACCACAATTAGAGTCTACATGAAAACTAAATTCGTACAAATATTGAATCAATATGGTGCACACCCAAAACTAATGTAAGTGTCAACGATATCTCAACTTATAAAGAAATGTAAAGACTAGGACTTCCCTGGTGGTCCAGTGATCAAGAGTCCAACTGCCAATTCAAGAGACACAGTTTTGATCCCTGGTCAGGGAAAATTCCGCACGCCTTAGGGCAACAACTCCTGTGTGCCACAACCACTGAATCCTGTGCAACCGCAGCCCAAGAGAAGCCACTGCAGTAAGAAGCCCAAGCACCTGAGCTAGAAAGTAGCCCCTGCTCACCACAACTAGAGAAAGCCTGTGCACAGCAACAAAGACCCAGCACAGACAAAATTAAATAATTTTTTTAAAAAACTAGCCAAAAAAAATTTGCAATCAATATACGAGATTTGAAATTTGAAAGTTAAGTGGAAACAATAGGTTCACTCCTAATCAATTTGGAAGGAAAAGATGGACTATGTTGATGTCACCTCTCCAGAGACTCCCTCTTTCCTTGAACCCTAGAGACAGTCAAACTCTGGATACTTGAACTGAAGCTAATGAGTTACATGGGGCAGGACACTCTTGGGGCCACTAAAAATAAACACATCTTCAAGTATCTCAGTCTCTTAAAGCACATGCTTTGACTCTGGTGCTTATAAAAATATCCTTCAGATATAATATTAGCCCTTTTATAGGCAGTTTCCATAGATTTTACAGATTCCAACATCTGTTTAGTTACAGAATTAACTGTCTACTCTGATTTATATGCCTCATATGTCCTGAAACATGCAGTGCACTCATAGATTCCTCCTGGGAAAACTCTGCGGATGACAAAAGTTACAGTAAATGTAATTTTTAAAAGAACTGGTTCTACCTTCAATGGAGCCTGAGTGAGTTATAATTTTCATTTTCCTTGCCTTTGAGAACTAGTCACTTTCAAGTTTAGCATATTTTAAAATATATTTAAGTGCATGGCTCTGTATTTATCCTAAGGATTCTGTCCTATCTGCTTCACCTCAAATCAGTTCAGTTCAGTTCAGTCACTCAGTCGTGTCCAACTCTTTGCGACCCCATGAATTGCAGCATGCCAGGCCTCCCTGTCCATCACCAACTCCTGGAGTTTACCCAAACTCAAGTCCATTGAGTCAGTGATGCCATCTAACCATCTCATCCTCTGGCATCCCCTTCTCCTCCTGCCTTCAATCTTTCCCAACATCAGGGTCTTTTCAAATGAGTCAGCTCTTTGCATCAGGTGGCCAAAGTATTGGAGTTTCAGCTTCAATATCAATCCTTCCAATGAATATCCAGGACTGATCTCCTTTAGGATGGACTGGTTGGATCTCCTTGCAGTCCAAGAGACTCTCAAGAGTCTTCTCCAACACCATAGTTCAAAAGCATCAATTCTTTGGCACTCAGCTTTCTTTATAGTTCTACTCTTACATCCATACATGACTACTGGAAAAACCATAGCCTTGACTAGACGGACCTTTGTTGGCAAAGTAATGTCTCTGCTTTTGAATATGCTGTCTAGTTTGGTCATAACTTTCCTTCCAAGGAGTAAGTGTGTTTTAATTTCATGGCTGCAATCACCATCTGCAGTGATTTTGGAGCCCCCCCCAAAAAATAAAGCCAGCCACTATTTCCACTGTTTCCCCATCTATTTGCCATGAAGTGATGGGACCGGATGCTATGATCTTAGTTTTCTGAATGTTGAGCTTTAAGCCAACTTTTATGCTCTCCTCTTTCACTTTCATCAAGAGGCTCTTTAGTTCTTCACTTTCTGCCATGAGAGTGGTGTCATCTGCATACCTCAAATACCTTTCCTCAATTCCAAGACCACACTCACTTGATAACCACTGAATTACTAGCTTTCATGGGGGACAAGTAGTTATGTGATTCATCTGTCTGACATTAACATTTTCATCAATACACCAAGCCTCTAATTTCGTACAACTATGGTGATCCTTCAAGACCATCTTGTTTCTTCTAGAAGTAGTTTTAAATCTTTCATCTTGTTATTTTCTCTTAAAGAAAACACCATATTCTTAGTCCAACACCCATTCAAGTGTCTCTAAGGCCACAAGACATAGTTTCTTTGACCCAAAAATGTTCTGGTGATATCTGCAGAGATAGTGTCTATGCATCAGTTTGCTATTTACTTAAAGTAAGTTCTGGACTGGAAGAGGAATCTGAACTCCAGACTTGGAGAATAGTGGTATGGATGAAAGGAGAAATGAAAGGAGGTAAGTATTTTCTCTACCAATTCAAACAAAATGTTAGATCTTATTATCATGCAATCTGTAATGATATTTTAGATTTGTAAAGTGTAACAAAAGTGTGTATGGGAAAATAAGCTTCATTGGACATTCATGCCAAGTAAAGGAAATCAGTTTTTCCCTATTATTGCAGACTTCTGCTATCTACACAGAACTTAGAATGAGAAATAGCAACATTATCCATAATGCTTAGCAATTATCATGACCAAACGCACCTCATTTATGAACTTAGACTAAGATAGAACTAATACCTGCATCTTAGGCTTACCACTGCATACTAGGCACTTACAGTAAAGAATTGTTACAAGTTAACAGGCATGATTACATTATACTTGCTATTGGTTGAATTGTGTCCCCTCTCCCATCCAATGGTAGGTTGAAATCCAAAACCCAAATTCCTGTTTATGTGACCTTGTTTGAAAGTAGAATCTCTGCAGATGTAATGAAGTTAAGATGAGGTTCTACTCACTAGTGTGATCCCTAATACAATATAAAGAAACACAGAACAGAGAAGCAAGGACACTGCCATGTGACTGCCAAGAAAGTAATTGAAAGGCTGCTGCTGCAAGTCAAAAAACCCCTAAAATTATCACCAAAGCACCAGAAACTAGACAGTTGCAAAGATATATTCTCCCCAACAGGTTTCAGAGGTCCTGGAGGACCTATATTTTGGACCTTCTAACCTCCGGAATTGTAAAATGATAAATTTCTGCTGTTTTAAATCTCTAAATTGTGGTATTCTGTATAGCAGATAGGTAAATGGCAACCCACTCCAGTGTTCTTGCCTGGAGAATCCCAGGGATGGGGGAGCCTGGTGGGCTGCCATTTATGGGGTCGCACAGAGTCAGACACGACTGAAGCAACTTAGCAGCAGCAGCATGGAAATTTGTTTTAAATGCTCATGTCAATTTGATTCTACTTTTTGTAATTACAAAGAATTTTACATATTCTTGTCAGAATGAACTTTTTCTTAATTCAGATCACATTCTGTGAATCACTGAGAAAAACAAAATCATTTCCCATCATGTTCCAGACTGAATGTTACGACATTTCAGTGATCTATGAGAAATAGCCTATTCAAAAACATTGCCAAAGACTTCAGCTGGCACCATGATAGACAGGAAAAGGTCACTCTCTGTGACTCCTAAAGTACAAGGATAGAGGGAAGAAGCAAAAGTAAGAACAATACATTTGATAAAACAAATTGTAGTAACTAATGCCAGTTTTATGATTCTGGATATTTTGAAAAAAGGGCCTGATAATCTAGAGGATACCGGAATTAAGAACCATGGGACCTTAATCTTAACCATGGGATCTTAATCATGGGATCACTAAAAAATGTGAAAAGAATGAGAAGAGCTTACTCAAAATATGACAATAGATCTCTTGGAACACAAACCTACCAGCTTTCAGTAAAGAACTAAAGACATTATCTCTTATTAAAAGCTAATAATGTTATTTCTATTATTAGGAAGCAGAAAAGACCAAGATGCATGGGTTGGAGGGCAGCCTTTAAAATCTCAGAGATTATTAGCAGTAGACTGATAGTTAGACCAAGTATCCTGTTCCAATTTAATTGCGTTTTAGAACTTTTAATTCCAAATTAATTTAATGTTTTGACGCCACAGTAACAACAGCCACCAAGCCACAAAATAATCACTAAAAAACTTGTAATAAAAGGAATTGAAGTACTAAGAACCAACAGAAAATGTGTAATTGAGAGGCAGCAGAAGATCCTCCTGCCTGGTCATGGATTTTGTTAATAAAAAAGTGATGTTTACAAAAGTTGGAGTCCTACAAGTTTCCATAAAACCTAGCAATTAAAAAATATAAAATTAGAACAGTCAAGACTGCTTTTAACTCTTGTTCAAAAATTCATTTTTTTTCCTCTTGTACGTTTATAAATTTCTATAGCTCCTAAATTCAGTTTCTAAAGTCCTTTACAGTTTTTGAACTTCCTTTTCACTTATTTAACAAAATTATTTTGTAAACCTCCTATATATACTAGACTCTTTTCTAGGCTGCAGTGCTATTATGAAATATTTCTCTTCTTTAGGTAATCTGTTCAGTTCAGTTCAGTCACTCAGTCATGTCCGACTCTTTGCGACTCCATGAACCACAGTACGCCAGGCCTCCCTGTCCATCACCAACTCCCGGAGTCTACCCAAACTCCCAGAGTCAGTCATGCCATCCAACCATCTCATCCTCTGTCGTCCCCTTCTCCTCCTGCCTTCAATCTTTCCCAGCATCAGGATCTTTTCCAATGAGTCAGCTCTTCGCATCAGGTGGCCAAAGTATTGGAGTTTCAGCTTCAGTATCAGTCCTTCCAATGAACACCCAGGACTGATCTCCTTTAGGATGGACTG
>NW_011493435.1:2994-7446 GCF_000754665.1 Bison bison bison | reverse complement strand
ATTTCTCAAGAGGCAGGTCAGGTGGTCTGGTATTCCCATCTCTTTAAGAATTTTCCACAGTTTGTTGTGGTCCACACAATCAACAGCTTTGGTATAGTCATTAAAGCAGAAGTAGATATTTTTTTTTTGAACTCTCTTGCTTTTTCAATGATCCAACAGATGCTGGCAATTTGATCTCTGTTTCTTCTGCCTTTTCTAAATCCATCTTGAACATCTGGAAGTTTACAGTTCGTGTGCTGCTGAAGCCTGGCTTGGAGAATTTTACTTTACTAGCATGTGAGATGAGTGCAATTGTGTGGTAGTTTGAGCATTCTTTGGCATTGCCTTTCTTTGGGATTGGAATGAAAACTGACCTTTTCCAGTCCTGTGGCCACTGCTGAGTTTTCCCTATTTGCTGGCATATTGAGTGCAGCACTTTCACCACATCATCTTTTAGGATTTGAAATAGCTCAACTGGAATTCCATCACTTCCAGTAGCTTTGTTTGTAGTGCTGCTTCCTAAGGCCCACTTGACATCACAATCCAGAAGGACTGGCTCGAGGTTGGTGATCATACCATGGTGATTATCTGGGTCAGGAAGATCTTTTTTGTATAGTTCCTCTGTGTATTCTTGCCACCTCTTTTAATATCTTCTGCTTCTGTTAGGTCCATACCATTTCTGTCCTTTATTGTGCCCATCTTTGCATGAAATGTTCCTTTGGTATCTCTAATTTTCTTGAAGAGATCTCTAGACTTTCCCCTTCTATTGTTTTCCTCTATTTCTTTGCATTGATTGCTGAGGAAGGCTTTCTTATCTCTCCTTGCTATTCTTTGGAACTCTGCATTCAAATGGGTATATCTTTCCTTTTCTCCTTTGCCTCTTGCTTCTCTTCTATACACAGCTATTTGTAAGGCCTCCTCAGACAGCCATTTTGCCTTTTTGCATTTCTTTTTCTTGGGGATGGTCTTGATCCCTGCCTCTTGTACAATGTTATGAACCTCTGTCCATAGTTCTTCAGGCACTCTATCTATCAGATCTAATCCCTTGAATCTATTTGTCATTTCCACTGTATAATCATAAGGGATTTGATTTAGGTCAGAATGGTCTAGTGGTTTTCCCTACTTTCTATAATTTAAGTCTGAATTTGGCAATAAGGAATTCATGATTCGAGCCACAGTCAATTTCTGGTCTTGTTTTTGCTGACCTTATAGAGCTTCTCTATTTTTGGATGCAAAGAAAATAATCAATCTGATTTTGGTACTGATCATCTGGTGATGTCCATGTGTAGAGTCTTCTCTTGTATTGTTGGAAGAGGGTGTTTGCTATGACCAGTGCATTCTCTTGGCAAAACTCTATTAGCCTTTGCCCTGCTTCATTCTGTACTCCAAGGCCAAATTTGCCTGTTACTCTAGGTATCTCTTGACTCCTTACTTTTGCATTCCAGTCCCCCATAATGAAAAGGACATCTTTTGGGGGTGTTGCTTCTAGAAGGTCTTGTAGGTCTTCATAGAACCATCCAACTTCAGCTTCTTCAGTATTACCATGATATTGAATGGTTTGCCTTGGAAACGAACAGAGATCATTCTGTCATTTTTGAGACTGCATCCAAGTACTGCATTTTGGACTCTTTCATTGACTATGATGTCTACTCCATTTCTTCTAAGGGATTCTTACCCACAGGAGTAGGTATAATGGTATTCTGAGTTAAATACACCCATTCCAGTCCATTTTACAATTTCAAAAGACTTATAAAGTGAAAGAAAATTAAAAGCTAGTGATGATTTCCTAAGTTTTCACTGCAGGTGGTTACAATGATGGTTACTCAGACTGAGTCCCTCTGGAACTTTCAGTTTGGATACAATAAAATCTTAGATCACTTCCAATAAAACGTTTCCAATCAAAGAAATGATTACAGACTCAACACCAAAGGCTCCATTACTCCACACATTAAAATGTATTGTTCCCAACTGAATAAAATTGTTAATAGTAAATTCTATTATCTTTTCATCTTCAGAAAAATAAAGTTTTTCTCTACACAAAACATAACCAGGAAAGCTGGTCTTTAAATATATTCAATCCTCCGGGGCAGGGTGGCGGGGAGGGGAAGCTAGTACTGAGGCAGTACATATTTGTGTCTTATTTAGAACATCTAGATTTAATTTTTGAGAAACTTTTGAGTTATCTTTCTAGTTCATACAGTCATAAAGACAGACAGTGTCCCCAAAAGTTAAAAACTTATATTGTAGAGTCTGTTGGAATCCTGCCTCAGTGGTTTATTAAATACATCACTCTCATAAAATCACTGCACCTCTTTAACCCTCAGTTCCTTCATTATTTAGTAGAAATCATGATAATGCCGAGCTTATAGAGTTGTTCTGACAAATTGCCTAGAAAGTGCTTTGGTCAGTGCGTGAAACATGGAAGGTACTCTTACAAAGTAACTCTCTAGTACTCCCGTTTTTGTCAACAAAAGGGTAACTGTGAAAATGCCTCAAGCTTCTAATCAAAGTCTAGGAGAAAAGAAGTGGATTAAACATAAAAGTATGGAGTCTTCTTAACTCCAACAAGCAGAGTACAATGGAAAGAGCTAATGACAGCGCCTTCTCTGGATTCATTCTCCTGGGCTTCTCCAACCAGCCCCAGCTGGAAACGGCTCTCTTTGCAGTCATCCTGATCATCTACTCCTTGAGCTGTTTAGGCAATGGCGCCATTATGCTTTTGTCAACGATGGATCCTCACCTCCACTCCCCTATGTACTTCTTCCTCTCCAACCTCTCTTTTATGGATCTTTGTTTGACTACTTGCACTGTCCCTCAGACCCTGGCCAACTTTAAGGGGAAGGACAAGACCATCACCTATGGCGGCTGTGTGGCCCAGCTCTTCATTGCCTTGGGACTCGGGGGAGTAGAGTGTGTCCTCCTGTCTGTCATGGCCTATGACCGCTATGTAGCTGTGTGCCGTCCCCTCCACTACATGGTGATCGTGCATCCCCAGCTTTGCTTGCAGCTGGTTGTAACTGCTTGGCTTACAGGCTTTGGCAATTCTGTAGTCCAGACAGCACTGACTATGACTCTTCCTCTCTGTGGTAAAAACCAAGTGGACCATTTCTTCTGTGAAGTTCCAGTGATGCTGAAACTGGCCTGCACCAACACCTCTGTCAATGAGGCTGAACTCTTTGCTGTGAGTGTGTTCTTTTTGGTGGTGCCCCTGTCACTCATCTTAGTATCCTACGGTCACATTACCCGTGCAGTCCTGAAGATAAAGTCGGCCCAAGGGAGACAGAAGGCTTTTGGAACCTGTGGTTCTCACCTAATGGTAGTGATTATTTTCTTTGGGACACTCATCTCCATGTACCTTCAGCCTCCTTCCAGCTATTCACAGGATGTGAACAAAAGCATTGCACTGTTCTATACTCTGGTGACTCCCCTGCTTAATCCCCTGATTTACACTTTGAGAAACAAGGAAGTCAAAGGGGCACTAAGGAGACAAATGAGGAGAATCCTAGACTTGAGGCAGAGTTAAAGCAGTGCTTGCAGGCCCAGGAAGTTCTGCAATGGAACACTTCTGAGTGACTAAAAACTGGTTAATTTAATCAAACACATCCATGTGCGAGACAGTGTTCTAGGTACTTGAAACATATCAGTGAGACAGAAGCTCCTGTCCCCATTGAGCTAAACCTTTTGCTAGGGAGAATATATGTTAAATAAGATACTCTAAAAATAAACTATGGTATATCATGTACTACACAATAATGGGAATGAACAATAATTACACGTACAAAAACATGAATGATTCTTACAAACGTGACTTACAGTGAGAAAACTACATACAAAATACTTCCTACTGTATGATTCCATTTACATAAAATTCAACCAAGGCACAACAAATCTCTGGTATTGAAAGTCAGAACAGTGGTTCCCCTGGGGACTGGGAGTTCTCTCTTGGAAGATATGTGGGGGAGGGGCATTCTGGAGTTCTGGTCAGGTTGTGATTCTTGATCTGGATATTGGTGATATAAAGTATTCAATCTGTGAAAATTCATCAAACCTGAAACTTAAAGTACTTGCACTTTCTGTATGGATGCTGGACTTCAAATCATTTACTTCTTAAAAGTTTTAAATAAACCAGATATTAGCAGAATACTTTGATTCTAAATGATCACACTAAATATTTTTGTTACTTTCACATAAAATTTGGGTTTATCTTCTCAGTGATCTAAGTTTCTTCTATCCATTGACCATCTTTAATAGATTTAAAGTGTTTAGATATTAGCAATTTCTGGACAACTCAGATGAACCTTGTCTTGAAGACTTCAATTTAATGAAGATCTCAATTCAAGTTCATGTGTCCTGTGAGTCTCCCTGGTCTCTTCATTCCATGTAGATACTTAGTGACCAGGTCTTGAGACAAAAATCATACTGATAATTTTCAGATGAAAATTCTACTACTGGGAATTATATTGCCTTGAATTA
>NW_011493435.1:499-1570 GCF_000754665.1 Bison bison bison | reverse complement strand
CTAAGTCGCTTCAGTCGTGTCCAACTCTGTGCGACCTCACCAGGCTCCCCCGTCCCTGGGATTCTCCAGGCAAGAACAATGGAGTGGGTTGCCAAGAAAATGAAGTCACTCAGTCGTGTCTGACTGTTCGAGACCCCATGGACTGCAGCCTACCAGGCTCCCCCATCCATGGGATTTTCCAGGCAAGAGTTCTGGAATGGGGTGCCATTGCCTTCTCCACTTCTATCTCTAGAAGACAAGATAAAGGCTGAATAGAACAAGGACCTACTGTACAGCAGAAGAAACTATAGTCAATATTTTGTAACTATTTTTTGTAACCCAATAAAGGTTAAGAATCTGAAAAATGATATATACACACACATATTGTGATCATCATTTCATGATGTATGTAACTCAAATTACTATTCTATACATCTCAAACCTATGCAATACTGTATATAAGACATGAAGTCATAAAACTTTTAGAAGAAAATATTATTCCTCAACGAAGCTGGAAGAAAATAAAAGAATAGCTATTATTAAAAACATAAAGGATAACAACAGTTGGTGAAGTTGGAAAAGGAACACTTATGTACTGTTGATGGGAATGTAAGATGGTAAGCCACTATGAAAAATAATATTAAGATATCAAAAAAAAACTAAAGATAGAACTTCCATATTATCCAGCAATCCAAATTCTAGGTACACCAAATAAAATGAAATCACTATCTGCACTCCCATGTTCAATGCCCCATTTTTCACAATAGATAAGATATGGAAAAAACATATGTGACCAAAGAGGTGAATGGCTAAAGAAAAAGTTCTATGCATATCCAAAGGAATATTACTCATTAATGAGAAAGAATGAAATATTGCCCTTTGCAATAACATGGATGAACCATGACAGCATTATGCTCAGTGAAATAAGGCAGAAGAGAAAGACAAATGCTGTATGATCTCACATACATGTGGCATCAGAAAAATTGAACTTGTTACAAACAGAGGGAAGAATGGTGGTTACCAGGGCCAAAGAGGTAGAAGAAATGAGGAGATAATTGGCAAAAAAGGTACAAACTTCCAGCTAAAAATTAA
>NW_011493435.1:0-399 GCF_000754665.1 Bison bison bison | reverse complement strand
TTGAAATTACATGCTTTTTTTTCCTATGCTGTTTTTCAAAATTCTTGTTTTATATTGGAATATAATACATTGGAATATAATACAACAAAAGCATGATCTATTTTTTTTTTAATCTAAAAGTGATGATTCACCAAAATAAAATCATTATTAAAGACCCAGTTAAGAGGATAATTAGATAAGCTACACACTGGAAGAAAATATTTTCAAACTGCTTCTCATAGAAAACACTCATATCTTGAATATACAAAGAACTCTCAAAACTCTACAATAAGAAAATAACTCAGTTAAAAAACATTTGAGCAAATAACTCACCAGTGTAAATATACAGATGGTAAAGATGTCTTGATGAAACATGAAAACATGTTTAGCATCACTAATCATCAGCAAAATGCAGACTAA
>NW_011493434.1:4934-5239 GCF_000754665.1 Bison bison bison | reverse complement strand
TCTGATTCTGCTAGAGGAGGCCCTGTCCTCCCTAAGATCACACAGGTTGAATGAGGGGACCACTCAGAAGTAGCTCTTCTGGGTCTCTCAGGGCTAACAATTTACAGAAATCTGTTTGGCTCCCTCTCCAGGGGTCCTGTCTAACACTCAGCATCGCATGTGAGGTCCTTCTTGGGTTCAGGTCCGTCCCTCTGCGAAACAGGCAGATCCTATTAGACAAAGGCCTCACCTCGCTGAGACTTTCCAGACTGAAATCAACCTGACATCTGTGCCCAGCGCTTCCTGGGGACCACAGCATCAGCGAT
>NW_011493434.1:0-414 GCF_000754665.1 Bison bison bison | reverse complement strand
CCCACCCTCCCCTGGGGAGAGTCCAACTCTTCCCCGGGAGCAAGCAGTGTGCAGGGCAGGTCAGAGGCCGGCCCTTGCCCTTCTTGCCCTGCCTCCTCCATCGGCAGCTCACACTGCTGCCAGCAAGTTACAGAGGCAAAGAAGTGTGGGAGCCGAGGCCGAAGGCTGCCTTCTTCACCTCGGCGGTCACTCCAGCTCTTCCGCCCTTGGACGTTCTCTGGGCCCCACCACTGGGCTCTCAGGGTGAGTGGACAGGCAAGACCAGGAGGCGCAGCTTGGCCCAGCCCACTGGCAGCTTCCTTAATGCCGTCTGTGACACAGCAGGGCAGTCGGGGCGGGGGGCGTCACAGTGCAGGAAAGGGCTGCAGAGACACCACGACAATCTGGAAAGGAAAATCTCCTGCTAACCTGCAT
>NW_011493433.1:9781-10102 GCF_000754665.1 Bison bison bison | reverse complement strand
CCACGCCCTCTGTCCCCTCCCCCCTCCAGGACACTGCTGTCTGTGAGTGGAGGTCAGTCACCCAGGGGGTTGAGTTCATAGACTATTTCCTCCCTGTGAAGGGCCCCTTCTCTCTGTGGAGGGGAAACAGAGCTGTGAGAGGCTACAGCCTGCCCCTCCCAGCGCACACTCCTCAGGACTTGCAGTTGGAACTTCAGGGACACAGTGGGGCCAGGATTGTGGAAAGTGCAATGGACCAAAGCATTGGGTTTGGGGGGTGGCCTCAGCCCTGTTGCAGGGAGAGGGCCAGAGCAGGGGATGAATCTGGGAGCTGGGGACCTA
>NW_011493433.1:4766-5439 GCF_000754665.1 Bison bison bison | reverse complement strand
GCCGTCTGTTCATCTCTATGTGTTTTGAGGTCAACAGAGAAGGGATGGATGGATGGATGGTTGGATAGAAACATAAGTGGATGGAAAAATAGTTTGTCCAATAGATGGATGGATGGGTGGATCCATAGATGTTTGTGTGATGGATAGATGTTTGGCAGGGTGGATGGCCAGATTGATAGGTGGATAATAAATGTATGAGTGAATGAATAGCTGGATAGGCAGATGATGGGTGGATGGCAGGATGGGTGAATGAATGAATGGATGGATAGGTGGATGGTAGGGTGATGAATGGATAGATGAGGATTGGATGGATGGGTGGATGGATGGGTGAAAAAAACAATATGGAGATGGTGGAAGTTCGCCCTTTCCCAGAAAAAGCCCAGAAATGCAGTTGTAGAGAGACGATCTTCTGCATCTTTCCTGACTTTGTGTCCCAGTTGACGGTAAGCAAGGTGATGTTGGTGCTAGAGAACAGAGGGTCAGCTCGGAGGTCAGAGGTGAGGGTCCAGGGTTATAATCAGGGGAAACCACTCACCTGGAGACTCAATAACGGCTGCTGCAACATACAGGCGCAGCCCTGGGAGGTCATCAGTGCTAATATTAAGCTTCTCCAGCACACCCTGAAACTCAGCCTTTTGCAGGGAAATTTGGCACTGGCCATCCACCAGCTGGG
>NW_011493433.1:0-525 GCF_000754665.1 Bison bison bison | reverse complement strand
GGAGCAGCTCGTGGCTGCTCATGGCACAAGCCACCCGCCCGGCCAGCTTCACTGTGCCTGCCTCGTCCACATACCCCAGGGTTCGCAGCACCTGCAAGGATGGTGGGTGTTGGGAGCCAGCAGACAGCTTCCCCGCCAGCCCACCAGCCCAGCCCCGGCCCCCCACCTCTACTCGCTGGTGGTACTCCGGGAGCAGCAGCAGCGACTGGTCCGACAGCAGGAAGCGCAGCCGCTCCATCTCCTTCTGGATCTGCATCCTCTCCCGCAGCTTCAGGTACTGCAAGGAGCCAAGGGCAAGGGCTCATGAGGCTCCTCCCTGACCTCAGCAGGGGAGCTGAGGACCAGGACTGGGATGGGGGCGGCCAGTCTGCAGGGGATGAGAGGGAAAGCCGTCCCTTCCAGATGGGAAGCTCACATCCAGGGACCAACCTGGGCAGGAAACGGGGACTGTGCACACACTGAGCCCCCCGGATCAGCTTCTCCAGCTTCCGGGCCCAGAGCCTCCCTCGACCACAGACCCATCCT
>NW_011493432.1:4998-5151 GCF_000754665.1 Bison bison bison | reverse complement strand
ACCTGCATACAGATTTCTCAAGAGGCAGGTCAGGTAGTCTGGTATTCCGATCTCTTTCAGAATTTTCCAAAGTTTATTGTGATCCATGCAGTCAAAGGTTTTGGCATAGTCAATAAAGCAGAAATAGATGTTTTTCTGGAACTCTCTTGCTTT
>NW_011493432.1:0-387 GCF_000754665.1 Bison bison bison | reverse complement strand
GTCACTCAGTCATATTGGACTCTTTGCAACCCCATGGACTGCAGCACGCCAGGCTTCCCTGTCCATCACCAACTTCCGAGCTGACTCAAACCCACGTCCATTGAGTCAATGATGCCATCTACTATCTCACTGTCTGTTGCCCCCTTCTCTGCCCATCTTCAATCATTCCCATCATCAGGGTCTTTTCCAATGAGTCACTTCTTCCCTTCAGGTGGCTGTTGTCTTGGAGTTGCAGCTTCAACATCAGTCCTTTCAATGAATATTCAGGACTGATTTACTTTAGGATGGACTGGTTTGATCTCCTTCCTGTCCAAGGGGTTCTCAAGAGTCTTCCCCAACACCACAGTTCAAAAGCATCAATTCTTCAGCGCTCAGCTTTCTTTATAG
>NW_011493431.1:14391-15265 GCF_000754665.1 Bison bison bison | reverse complement strand
GATCAGTGTTTTGCAATATATAGGTTTGAGTTTTAAAAGTTAATGAATTTTCTTTAACTTTTATGGTAACATTGAGGTTAGTCAAAAATAAAACAAGCATAAAAGAAAGATAGTGGCTCTGAAAGGAATGAGAGTAGGAATTGATTTACTTATGATCCTACCCTGGACAAATGCTTTTGAGTGACTGAATTAAAAGGACAATGAATGTAGATTGCTATAATACTTTCTATAACTTGATAATAGAACATATGCAGCTATTAATAACGATAATTTAGAGCTATGTTTGGAATGATAAAATGCTCTTGATGTATTATTGAGTGAACAAAGAAAATTAAAAATAAATCTTATCAGTGAAATTTTGTTTATGTGTATCTATATACACATATTTATCTGTGGGTTTATAGAGGTCAAACTATCAGGCTAAAGCTTTAGATGTGTTTAACTAGTTCTGTTCTCTTGTAACTAAATCAAAATACCAAAACTGAATTTGGGATATTATTAGCTGCCATTGTCATTTTGTGACTTGGAGAAATATTGCTCCTGACTAATGAATAAACTTTCATATCCTGTAAAGAAAAGTATCCTTTGCAAAATTCCTGAGAATTTCTCAGTCATATGTTCTCATGGTTACTCCTGCCATGAATTTCCTGCTTGCTCTGAATTTTGTCTTCCTCTTATCTCACCTGTGACTGATATTCTGTTTGGGCTCACTTAATGAACAGGAAGTTTTCTTTGTAGCAGTGCTACTAACTTAGATTTGAATATGAGTCCTCATGCCAGTCAGCCAGTTGTATATCTCACCTTGTACATTTTGTCCTCAGGCTCAGTCCTTCTATCTTCTTGACAACTCCCTTACTCTCTTTCACATCCCTGT
>NW_011493431.1:13742-13944 GCF_000754665.1 Bison bison bison | reverse complement strand
TTTCTTGACTTCCTACTTTTGCATTCCAGTCCCCTATAATGAAAAGGATATCTGTTTTGGGTGTTAGTTCTAAAAGGTCTTGTAGGTCTTCATAGAACTGTTCAACTTCAGCGTTACTGGTTGGGGGATAGACTTGGATTACTGTGATATTGAATGGTTTGCCTTGGAAACGAACAGAGATCATTCTGTCGTTTTTGAGATT
>NW_011493431.1:8304-10517 GCF_000754665.1 Bison bison bison | reverse complement strand
CTATGAGCCATGTCGTTCACGGCCACCCAAGATGGAAGGATCATAGTGAAGAGTTCTGAGAAAACATGGTCCACTGGAGGAGGAAATGGCAACTCACTCCAGTATTCTTGCTTGCAGAACCCCATGAACAGTATGAAAAGTCAAAAAGATATGACACTGGAAGATGAGCCCCCCAGGTCAGAAGGCATCCAGTATGCTACTGGGGAAGAGTTAAGAGAAATTACTAATAGCTCCAGAAAGAATGAAGTGGCTGGGCTAAAGTGGAATGATGTTCAGTTGTGGATGTGTCTGGTGGTGAAAATAAAGTCTAATGCTGTAAAGAACAACATTGCATAGGAACCTGGAATGTTAGGTCCATGAATCAAGGTAAATTGGATTTAGTAGGAAAAAAAAACACACAGAAGGACCATCTGAGAAAGGTCTTAATGACTCAGATAATCACGATTGTGTGGTCACTCATCTAGAGTCGGATATCCTAAAGTGTGAATTAAGTGGGCCTTAGGACACATACTACCAGTAAACCTAGTGGAGGTGATGAAATATACAGCCTTGTCACACTCATTTCCCAATTTTGAACCAGTCCATTGTTCCATGTCTGGTTCTAACTGTTACTTCTTGTCCTGCATACAGGTTTCTTGGGAGACAGGTAAGGTGGTCTCGTATTCCTATCACTTTAAGAATTTTCCACAGTTTGTTGTAAAGATGTTTTTCTGGAATTTTCAAGCTTTTTTTCTATGATCAAGCAGACATTGGCAATTTGATTTCTGGTTCCTCTGCCTTTTCTAAATCCAACTTAAACATCTGGAAGTTCTCAGTATGCATACTGTTGAAACCTAGCTTGCAGTGCTTAAAAGGCTGAAAATAATGAAATGATGAGAGATCATATTTGAGATATTCAAATCAGATGTATCAGATGTTACAAACTATACAATACAAACTTGTGAGTTTCCTATCCTAGTTGGCAGGCAACATTTCCTATTTTCTGATGGTGTGATTTTTTTTTTTAATTAGTTCAGAGGCCGAAAAGCACAGGCCTCTGAAATCAGTAAGAAGCCTTTTAAAGATACATGCAACCTTCAGACTAATTGACAGTTAACTTCTAGTAGAACATGTGGCGACCTAACTGTAGACTGTTCCTTTAAAATTTAAAGCCTAATGGCCTATAGATTACAATCAGGTTTTAGATCAATATCTAATTATTATTCAGAACGGTTCTGCTTTGTGATCCACAGACTGTAGAGTGGGCATTTCCTAGGAACTTATTAGAAGAAACGCAGAATCTCAGACTCAACCCAGACCTATTCAGTTAGCAGTCTGCACTTTAACAACACCCGCAAGTGATTCATTTGCACATGCAGTTTGAAAAACACTAATATATTACAATATTCTAGAATGAAGATGACTAAAATAACGTAATGGAGAGATTAGGCCCTGCAGATGAACTGCAGCTTTGACTATCATTGGCACCGATCATCTGTCTCTCAAAGGAGAAAAAAGAGCTAAAACTGAGATGTAAACTACAATACCATCCTCTACTATCACTTGTAATCAATGCTAGGATGCACCACCATTTCCTTAAGTAGACCTATACTTGTGAAACATTAAAACCCCCATGGTAGAACTTCCCTGGTGGTCTAGTGGTTAAGACTCTGTGCTTCTACTGTGTGTGTGTGTGTGTGTGTGGTGGGGGGGCAGGTTATAAGTTCAATCCCTGGTCAGGGAACTAAGATCCTGCATGCCATGTGATGTAGAAAAATAATAATTACAAAATTTAAAATTAGAAATTGAAAAGCAAACTACAAAATTAAAAACAAACAACCGATAGTATTGATGAACCCATAAATTGATAAAATATGTTTGGCACATTACTCTCAAGTCAGAGCTTTCTACAGTTATTCTTAGTGTATTGAGGGATGTGGGGGAGGAAGGAGAAATGCAGAGGGGAGAGGTCAAGGCTAGACAGGGAAATGGTAGGCAACCCCATCCTTGGAGGCTGAGTGAGTCTGGGGACCTAGTATTTCCATTTCCTAGTTCAGAACATGGCATAACAAGCTCTTCTAATCAAAGACTTATGGATTTATGCCAAAAATTTACATCATAGTTTCTTTCAGATTTCAGGAGTATCATTTCTTTTAGACCCTTTCAGCTAACAGAACAAAGAAATAAATGTATGTATACTCATGTGCCATCTATTTACTTGTTCAATTCAAGTA
>NW_011493431.1:5083-5958 GCF_000754665.1 Bison bison bison | reverse complement strand
TTGGGAAGATCCCCTGGAGAAGGAAATGGCAACCCACTCTAGTATTCTTGCCTGGGAAATCCCATGGACTGAGGAGCCTGGCGGGCTACAGTCCATGGGGTTGCAAAGAGTCGGACATGACTGAGCGACTTCACTTCACTTCACTTCACTTTATTCTATTATTTCCACTCTGTCATGTAAAAATAATTATATATGTACATATGTATATGTGTTATTGTATGTGTGAATTACAATATTTTCTTACTTTATCCCAATTGATCATTTTGTACATGCACTGGAATGTGGTCACCCTACTTTCAGAATTACAGTTTCTCCTTGAACAACACAGGTTTGAACTACATGGTTTGTCTTATACATGGGTTTTAAAAAAATAGTAAATACTACAGTACTACATGCTCCATGGGCTTCCCTGGTGGCTCAGAGGTTAAAGTGTCTGCCTGCAATGCGGGAGACCTGGGTTTGATCCCTGGGTCGGGAAGATTCCCTGGAGAAGGAAATGGCAACCCACTCCAGTATCCTTGCCTGGAGAATCCCATGGATGGAGGAGCCTGGTGGCTCCAGCCCATGGGGTCACAAAGAGTCAGCGGACATGAATGAGCAACTTCACTTTCACATGCTCCATGGTTGATTGAATCAGCAGTTGTGGAATTGTGGATACAGAGGAACTGGACCATGTATACGGAGGGCTGACTATAAGTTATTTGCAGATTTTTGACTGTGTGGGGGTCGGTGCCCCTAACCCCTGTGTTGTTCTACAGTCAATTGTACTGTTATATTAATAAAAGGAGGGAAAAAAATGCATAGATGGAATTTACAGGGAAGATGCTCTTGTCCTGAAATTAAAAACTTAGAATTGCTTCAAAGGCACGACAGGC
>NW_011493431.1:3814-4983 GCF_000754665.1 Bison bison bison | reverse complement strand
CACGACAGGCCACTGTGTCAAGTGAGAAGCTTCCTAGATTATATTTTAAGGATACCTCAGAGGATACCCTTCAAGGCCACTGATGCAGTTATAAAGCAAATGAATTATAAAATCTGTTTCAATTGTTTCTCCTTGGAATCTTTTTCTTATTTCAGTATATTTAATATACTTATCAAATTCCATTTATAAAACAATGCATTTTTGTGTTTGTGTAAGTGTGCAAACAATATATTTTAGAAAAATTATAAGGTGAGTATATGCAGATATTTACACAGAAAGTCTGTCACATGCACATATACATTTGAAGATTGAGATTAATACCAAAACATTGTAATAGAAATACGCTACTTGAAGAGATAAAATAAACCTAGATTAAATGTCATTTTTTTTTTCCTGCTTGTAACCTTTGTGTTAAGAATGAGCTATCAAGTATTTTAATGATCGACCTTTCCTCAGGGTTATATATTACCCTTTTAATTATTCTTAAAGATATAGAAATTGCTATAAAACATGTCCAATTCTGTGAACCCTCAATCATTCCAATAAAAATAGAAAATATCATAAAACTAAATGCGATGTTCTGACATTTTTAAAAATAAGAATATGAAATGTTACAACATAATTTCATTTTCTTGGTAATTTATCCACTGCACTTCTGCTATGTTCTCTATGTTGCAGTTCTGTTCCTCACGACTTCTTTGGTGTTTATATACTTACTCTGGCCAATGTCTTTCTAGCACAGTTTTACTTGTACCCTTATTTGCATAGGATGGCTCCTAGATGGATTGGCCTGTGTCATTTAGAAGGCAGAACTCAGTCACTCTGTCAATACTGAAGCCAGCTTGTCAACCAGAAGTCAGTTGATGTTTTGTAATGGAAAAAGTAAAGAACGTTTGCTTCTGTGTCTATAAACTAATTACACTAAAGCCCCAAGTTGGTGCTTTCATGTACACAGCTACTCTAGCTAAACTCATATGTTACTCAAAGTATCCTGCACATTTTTGAAAACCGAAGAAACCAGAATTGACAGAGACACGTGTACCCCAATGTTCATCTCAGCACTGTTTACAATAGCCAGGATATGGAAAAAACGTAGATGTCCATCAGCAGATGAATGGATAAGAAAGCCGTGGTACATATACACAATGGAATATTCAGTTCAGTTCAGT
>NW_011493431.1:0-421 GCF_000754665.1 Bison bison bison | reverse complement strand
ACTGGAGTGGGTTTCCATTTCCTTCTCCAGGGGATCTTCCTGACCCTGGGATCAAACCTAAATCTCCTGTATCTCCTACATTGGCAGGCAGATTCTTTACCACTGAGCCACCTTTGAAACTGTGTATCCTTTTAAATATGTGAATATATTTTTCTCATAAAAATTAAAAACACAGAAAAGTAGAAAGGGAAAGTCCTGCCTCTCAAGTTTCCTTAGTTCCCTTCTCTTACCCATAGAAATGTATCCCTCAAGTTATTTTCCATGATTTTTTTGTATATAGTTATTTGCACATACAGACAACATACACTTAGTTTTTGTTCTGTGGCATGATTTATCTGGTGATATCTCCATGTTATTAATAAGATCTGGTTTATTCTTTACAACTACTGCAGTGTATATACAATAATGCATTTATTTACAT
>NW_011493430.1:24649-25566 GCF_000754665.1 Bison bison bison | reverse complement strand
GATGACTCTGACGAGAAAGCCGGGGCCCCCGAGCCGGTGCTGTGGGATGGGTGCGGGGCAGCCGCCTCGTCAACCAGCCTGGAGGCCCAGGGCTGGGCTCAGGGCCAAGCGTGTGGAGGAGCCCCGCACCTGGCAGCACTCACCCTCAGGCTCTTTATGAAAAGGCCTAGGAGGGTGGCGGGAGGGAGGAGCCCATGAACGGCAGCATGCCGGGGAGAGGAAAGCACAGCGCCAGAGGAGAGCGCCGAGGCAGGGCTTCAGGGGTCCCGCACGGGAGGAGAGGGGCAGCAGGACAGTGTGTAGGTGGCCGGGGACAGCAGAGAGGGGCTCTGGGCTGCACCCCTAGGCACGAGTGAGGCAGTAAGCAAGTCAGGGCCACGGACGTCCGTCCATCAGCGCATGGGACCGAAGGCAGACATGAACTGGCCCCCAGGACGGGCTTCCGACCTGGGAAGGGGTGGGACTCCAGGAGAGTCTTGGGCAGCAAGGGCCCTCAAACCCCCAACCAGCCCCATACGCTCTCCTGGGATCGGACGCGCTTCGATCATGTGCCACCGCCCACACGATCCCGCCCTGTGGCCTGTGCCCCGGGTCCTTCATCCCAGCGTGAGGCTGCCTGCCGCCAGCCCCGGCCCAGGGCCCACACTCTGCATCCCCAACAGGCACCCTCAGGCATGCATGCGTGGTCACAAAAGAGGACCCCATGGATGTGAAAGCTGACAGAGATGCTGCCCAGGAGGGAGCAGGGCCACCGGAGTCCCCATCACAGCTCAGGACACACATGAACGTGGCCACCAGCCTGGAGCACGAGGTGTTCCCTGCCAGCAGGCCACCTGAGGCCTCATCCTGGGAGGCTCAGCCACCGGACCAGGCGCCCGGGCCCCGTCTCCCAGCACATCTGCCAAGATGGCCCAGCC
>NW_011493430.1:19945-22539 GCF_000754665.1 Bison bison bison | reverse complement strand
TGAACTTCAGCAAGAGTGGGGGGGGCCGTGAGAGTGTGACAGAGGAGGGGCCGTGAGGGTGTGACAGAGGGGGGCTGTGAGGGTGTGACAGAGAGGGGGGCCGTGAGGGTGTGACGGGGGGGTGCTGTGAGGGTGTCACCGAGGGGGTGGGGGCTGTGAGGGTGTGACAGAGCAGGGGGCTGTGAGGGTGAGAGAGGGGGGCTTTGAGGGTGTCATAGAGCGGGGGGCTGTGAGGACAGAAGTAGGGGTGCACAGCTGTGGTGTCTTCCCCAGCCCTCTCAATAGCCTGCATTCACCCCATTCCGGGCCTGGATGACAGCCTGGTCTGCTGTCGCTGGCCAGCCGCACGGCCCCGCCGCAGTTAGGAAGCCGGAGCATGGCCAGGCACCAAGGAAAGCCGAGCAGCCCCAGACAGGCCTGACAGGCTCTCCTCATCAGGAGAACCAGCCTTCAGGGTGAACAGCCAACAGCCCCCTGCTCCGCACCCTGAGGCTGCCCCCAACCCACCCCCGCCACCTGCTACCAGCAGGAGGCCCAGCCACACCCCCTCAGGCGGCTGTACCTGTGTCCCCACCCAGCACACTGCCAGCCCTCTGCCCCCAGCACCTGCACTCAGGGAATACAAACCGTAACAAAACCCAAACCACGCAACGTGGGCTGAGACCTGAGGCCTGCCTGCGACCCTCCAGGCAGAGGCTGTGACAATCCCCACGGGGAGAACTGGCTGGTAAGCCCGGCCCTGCTCTGCAGAAGGAACCTCAGCACTGCAGCACGCTGGGCCTCCATGCCCATCACCAAGCCCTGGAGCTTGCTCAGACTCATGTCCATCAAGTGAACAGCAGCAGCAGTAGCTGACAGTCCAACAGGGACGCACCTCCTTACCCGAGATTCCACCCACTGATGGCAGAGCACGCTGGAGGGGGAAGCCGTCACTACAATTCGTACAAGAGCTTCACGAGAAACACGACCTTTACAGAATCTCCCAGTATGTCCCGCAAGACTGTCCTCAGGTACCAGGGACACTTTCAGGCTCTCCTCACGCTCGGTTGTCATGGACAAAGGGGCAGGTCTCTGGTCTCCTGACACCCAACCCTGCTGCTGCTGCTGCTAAGTCACTTCAGTCGTGTCTGACTCTGTGTGACCCCACAGACGGCAGCCCACCAGGCTCCCCCATCTCTGGGATTCTCCAGGCAAGAACACTGGAGTGGGTTGCCATTTCCCTCTCCAATGCATGAAAGTGAAAAGTGAAAGTGAAGGCGCTCAGTCGTGTCTGACCCTCAGCGACCCCATGGACTCCAGCCTTCCCAGCTCCTCCATCCATGGGATTTTCCAGGCAAGAGTACTGGAGTGGGGTGCCATTGCCTTCTCCGACACCCAACCCTGGGCTTCTGGAAAGCAGTGCAGGCCCTTGGATCAGGAAGACCAGGGAGCTGGAGACCAGAGGAGCCAGGAGTCCCCGCAAGTCCCTGGCCAGAGTGCAAAGCACCCTGAGAGGTTACCATGATGACTGTACACCCAGCAACCAGACACCATCTCTGTGTGCGACCACGCGACGGCTGTGCACACCCGGGACCGGGCACCATCTCTGCGTGACCACGCAACAGCCGTGCACATGGCAACCAGACGCCGTGGCCACGTGACCACTGTGTATGCAATGAGTGGGGTGCTGTGTCCGGGGTGACCACGTGTGACCACGTGATGCCTGTACATACACTGACAGGTACTGTGTCCATGTGACGTGACTGTACACACAGTGACCACGTGCCACGTTCACAAGTAACCACGTGTGACCACAAGACTATACACACAGTGACCGGGTGCCCCATCCACGTGTAAGCACGTGTGGCGATGTAACAGCTGACTGGGGGCTGTGTCCTCGTGTGACCACGTGACAATACGACTGAATGTGCACACAGTGACCAGCATCGTGTCCACATGTAACCACGTGTGACGAGATGACTGTAAGCACAGCAACGACCAGACACCATGAACGTGTCCGCGTGTGACCACACGGCTGCACACACAGTGAACGGGTGCGGGGTCCATGTGCGATTAACGTGACAGTTGGGTGCAGACCAGACACCTGCGCCATCACCTTCTGACGCTTATTCAGGAGGACTGTCCTTGTCTGCGTAAGAGTCGACCTGACTCCGAGTGGTGCAGAGGAGACACGCTGCGCACATGTGCCTGTGGGTGTGTTCACATAGGGGCACATGTGAAGGACAGAGTGGAGGTTGGTGAAGACAGACGGGCATCACTGTGCTAACCTTGGAACTTTCTGCATGTTTGAAGTTATTTCAAAATAAACTGTTGTAAGAAGCAGCTAGAAAAGCCTTCAGACGAGAAGCAGGCCGTGCACTGCAGGCTCAGAGGCCAGAGCCGAGCATGAGGGCAGAGACGGCAGCGAGGACACGTGGCAGGAGCGCAGGCCCTGTCCCCAGGACCCTGGCGCACTGGGCAGCGGCTCCTGCGGCTGAGGGTGGGGCCCCGCCCCGGGCGGCCGGGGGTGAAAGGCCTGGCGCCCGACACAGGGCCAGCAGAGGGCGGGACCCGTGCCCCTGGGGCGGCCAGGGGTGAAGGGCCTGGGGCCCGAC
>NW_011493430.1:13695-19420 GCF_000754665.1 Bison bison bison | reverse complement strand
ACGCTCACACAGCTCACCCACCTGCCTCGACATCGGCACCTGACTTCAGGCGTCACCTCCCGGGAGCGTCCTTGGCTGCCCATCTAAGTAACGCCACCATGACCCACCCCACCAGGTAGGGCGGGGGGCCAGCTGCCTCAGCCCAGGACCCCAAAGTCCCACTGTCCACTGAGGGCGGGGTGGGCCACGCCTCGTCTCCAACCGTGGCCCCACATGGATGGACCCCGGCACCCCTCAGCCCATCACAGCTGCACCCCACCACCCACCACCCACACCCGTCAACCCTCCCTGCAACAGGAGGCCTTGGGGGCCCAAGGCCCTTCTAAGAGGTCCTTCCAGGACCTCGGCCGGCAGTTTCACCGATGCTGCCAGAGCTGTGCTGTCGGCGCCTGCGCAGGAGTCAGGACGGTGGCGCCGAGTGGCCGTCAGTGACCGAGCGCACCCCACTGCAGGCCCACCGACGCCGCCTCTGGGCCCCGGGTTCTCGCTGGCGAGAAAGGGGCGTCTGGAGACGAACCAGAGTGGGCACAGCTGCACAGCCCAGCACTCCCACGAACTCAGCAAAAACCACCGACCTCCCATCACCACTACCAGCCACGTCTGCCCACAAAATTAAGGTTCATAACTCCCCCTAAAAAAGGTCTGTTTTAAGAATATTATGTAACACACCTTCTAATAATGCCAGAGTGAGCACGTTTTATCCTGCATCTACCCGAGGGCACTCAGGAACCACTGACACACAAAATGTGCCAGGCCTAGGCGAGCGCAAATCTCAGCTACACCCGTCCCCACTTAAAGCCCAAGCACTGCTGCTGGGGGCACGGGGCGGAAGGGGCATGCACGGGGGACGGGGGAGAGGACGGACAGGCAGGTGGGCAGGACGTGGCTACGAGAGGGCGAGGGTCCTCACGGGGCTGGAGCCTGAGGTGCTGGTGGGTCTCCAATGAAGGACAACCTAGCTCGTCAGATGAATAGAAAGAGACGCTCCAGAGAAAACGAATACTCTCTGGGCCTGAAATGTCTGCACAAGCCTCTACCTAACAAAGCCTGTTCTGAGCCTCTCCTCTAATGCCGCTGCGCCTTTAAAACTCAAGCCACCAGCGGCCAGTTTTGCATAAAAAGGAAGAGCAGCACTTAGTCACAAGCTCACAGAAAAGAAATGATTTCATTTCTCTCAACGTCCTCTAGCCTGGCAGGTTATCCTCTGTCCCAGATCGAAGCAAAACAAAATGATGGGTTAAAACAAAGTTTTCAGCTATGATCTGACTTTAAATTAGGACTTCTCCATTTATAATCATCTACCTGATTGACCTAACAGAAGCAGAAGATTTTAAGAAAAGGTGGCAAGAATATACAGAAGAACTATACAAAAAAGATCTTAATGATCCAGATAACCACGAAGGCATGATCACTCACAGACCCCAGACATCCTGGAGTGCAAAGTCAAGTGGGCCTTAGAAAGAATCACTACAAATAAAGCTAGTGGAGGTGATGGAATTCCACTTAAGCTATTTCAAACCCTTAAAGATGATTCTGTGAAACTGCGGCACTCAATATGCCAGCAAACTTGGAAAACTCAGCAGTGGCCACAGGACTAAAAAGGTCAGTTTTCACTCCAATCCCAAAAAAAGGCAATACCAAAGAATGTTCAAACTACCACACAACTGCACTCATCTCACATGCTATTAAAGTAATGCTCAAAATTCTCCAAGTGAGGCTCCAACAGTACATGAACCAAGAACTTCCAGATGTTAAGCTGGATTTAGAAAAGGCAGAGGAACAATAGATCAAATTGCCAACATCTGATGGATCATCAAAAAAGCAAGAGAGTTCCAGAAAAACATCTACTTCTGCTTTCTTGACTACGCCAAAGCCTTTGACTGTGTGGATCACAACAAACTGTGGAAAATTCTTAAAGAGATGGGAATACCAGACCACCTTACCAACCTCCCGAAAAATCTGTAGGCAGGTCAAGAAGCAACAGTTAGAATCAGACATGGAACAATGGACTGGTTCCAAACTAGGAAAAGAGTATGTCAAGACTGTATAATGTCACCCTGCTTATTTAATTTACATGCAGAGTATATCGTGCGAAATGTCGGGCTGGATAAAGCACAAGCTGGAATCAAGACTGCTGACAGAAATATCAATAACCTCAGATATGAAGACAACACCATCCTTATGGCAGAAAGCGAAGAGGAACTAAAGAGCCTCTTGATGAAACTGACAGAGGAGAGTGAAAAAGCTGGCTTTAAAACTCAACATTCAAAAAACTAAGATCATGGCATCCGGTCCCATCACTTCATGCAAACAGATGGGGAAACAGTGGCAACAGTGACAGGCTTTACTCTCTCGGGCTCCAACGTCACTGCAGATGGCGACTGCAGCGTGAAATTAAAAGACGCTTGCTCCTTGGAAGAAAAGCTATGACCATAAAAAGCAGAAACATTACTCTGCCGACAAAAGTCCATCTAGTCAAAGCTATGGTTTTTCCAGTAGTCATGTATGGATGTGAGGTATTGTCACTCAGTCATATCTGACTCTTTGCGACCCCATGGACTATAGCCCACTAGGCTCCTCTGTCCATGGGATTCTCCAGGCAAGAATACTGGAGTGGGTTGCCATTTCCTTCTCCATGGATGGGAGAGTTGGACCATAAAGAAAGCTGAGCGCCAAAGAATTGATGCTTTTGAAGTGTGGTGTTGCAGAAGACTCTTGAGAATCCCTTGGACTGCAAGATCAAACCAGTCAATCCTAAAAGAAATCAACCTTGAATATTCATTGGAAGGACTGATGCTGAAGCTACAATACTTTGGCCACCTGATGTGAAGAGCTGACTCACTGAAAAAGACCCTGATGCTGGGGAAGACTGAGGGCAAGAGAAGGGGGCAACATAGGATGAGATGGTTGGATGGCATCACCGACTCAATGGACATGGTTTGAGCAGACTCTGGAAGATGATGAAGGACAGGGAAGCCTGGCATGCTGCAGTCCATGGGGTGAGAAAGAGTGGGACACGACTGAGCGCCTGCACTGAACTGACGGAGTTGGCCGTAAGCGAGTGAAGCACGCTCACACATGTGAAGCACCAGCCGGCAGTGCAGGCTGTGACCACGTCACCACAGCCACAGACGCCAGGGCCCGAAAGGCCGCTCTCTCCGTGCAGAGACCACAGAACCAACACGGGTGGGGGCCTGCCGGCACTTCCCTTGTTTCCCAAAGCCTGGCCTTTTTCCTGGAAGAACCTCCAATGAAATCCTCTAAAGTCTCCCTCAGGCCTCGTCACTGACGGGTCACGGCTGCCCTACAGGCCTGTGACCCCGGCCCCATGGGCCCGGAAGCCCAGTGCCCCCGCCTCGGAAGGAGAGGCGCCCCCACTGGGGACAAGCCCTCCACTCTCCTCCCTTCCTTCCGCACCTGCTCACCTGTCCCACCTCCAGCCAAGACCCACGTGTCCCAAGAAAGAGGGGCCCTAGCTCCTTCACCTCCTCCCTGGGAGACAGACACAACCCAGAGTCAAACCCGCACAACCACCGGGAGCCCAGACCTGTGAGGCGTCTGCGGCATCAGACCTTCCGGTTGGCAAAGCAGAAGCCTGAGCACAGTTAAGAGTGCGCGGCACACAGCGGGAGCAGGCGGCCGTGTGCTCACTGGGTGTGCGCTCAGCACACACGCCGCTCGGCTCTCGTGCAGCACACCACCAAGACACGGCAGTCCCAGAAAGACAGCTCCCCCAAGGTCTGCTCACCGCCACCCACAGCACCCTGCCCAGACTCCAGGAACTCTGCGAGCAGACCTCCCCTCTAACTCCCAAGCCCAGACTGAAAACGGGATCTTCTCAGGGCCTGGGACTTGCGAGACTCTGGGGCTGCTTTCGGTCAAAGAGCCTTTTACACACAAACTTCCAAACAAGCAGACAGCTACAGGGTGGGAGCAGCGGAGAGCCTGAAAGGGTGACCGGGGTCCTGAGGGCGGGGTGCAGCGCCGCACCAACGACGCAGAGCTCACAGAGGCAGGGTCTCGGAGAAGGCAGGACTCCGCGGACAGCGCACCCGCTCTGGGCCACGGGAGAGCAGGCGGGCCCCGGCCTCATCCTCGGTCAAGCGCCGCAGGCTCAGCCCCGCACCTGGCTCCCACACAGTGACCCCCCGCTTCTGACAGTGAAACTGGAGCTGGCGCCCACGATGCCTGAACTGGCCTGGTAAGAGCCCCTCCACCAGCCTATCCAGACCCTCATTCAACCTCTTCACGCCTCCAACACAACTCCTATCAGACCTGGCTGAAAGGCACGGGGGAGGGGGACAAAGTCCGCCCAGGAGGGACCAGCGCAGACCGGGAGCAGCAGCGCACCCCTGGGGAAGGGCGCAGAGCCACCCCACACACGCCGGCCCCGCGCTGGGCCTGACGTCCTCTCCCAGGAGACCACACTCCACGCTTTGGAACATCCGCGTCAAATCCTATCTAAGGCACTGATGTGGCTGGAGAAAAAAGACAGAAAGCTCTGTGAAGTTTCTTACTTGAATGCCAACGGGCAGATTTCGATATACACAAGCCTTTTCAGTTGGTAAGTCATGTCCAACTCTTTGCAACCCCATGGACCACAGCACACCAGGCTTCCCTGTCTTTCACTAGAAGCCCTTCACTATCTCCCAGGGTTTGCTCAAGCTCATGTCCATCGAGTCGGTGATGTCCTCCAAGCATCTCATCCTGTGTCGCCCTCTTCTCCTCCTGTCTTCAAGCTTTCCCATCAGGGTCTTTTTCAATGAGTTGGCTCTTTGCATCAGGTGGCCAAAGTACTGGAGCTTCAGCCTCAGCATCAGTCCTTCCAATGAATATTCAGGACTGATTTCCTTTAGGATGGACTGGTAGGATCTCCTTGCAGTCCAAGGGACTCTCAAGAGTCTTCTCCAACACCACACTTCAAAAGCATCAATTCTTTGGCGCTCAGCCTTCTTATGGTCCAGCTCTCACATCCATACACGACTACTGGAAAAACCAAACCCTAAGGGGTTTGACATCACCAGATGGTCAACACTGAAATCAGACTGATTATATTCTTTGCAGCCAAAGATGGAGAAGCTCTATACAGTCAACAAAAATAAGACCAGGAGCTGACTGTGGCTCAGATCCTGAACTCCTTATTGCCAAATTCAGACTTAAATTGAAGGAAGCAGACCATTCAGGTATGACCTAAATCAAATCCCTTATGATTATACAGTGGAAGTGAGAAATAGATTTAAGGGACTAGATCTGACAGATAGAGTGCCTGATGAACTATGGAATGAGGTTCGTGACATTGTACAGGAGACAGGGATCAAGACCATCCCCATGGAAAAGAAATGCAAAAAAGTAAAATGGCTGTCTGGGGAGGCCTTACAAATAGCTGAGAAAAGAAGAGAAGCAAAAGTCAAAGGAGAAAAGTAAAGATATAAGCATCTGAATGCAAAGTTCCAAAGAATAGCAAGAAGAGATACGAAAGCTTTCCTCAGCGATCAATGCAAAGAAATAGAGGAAAACAACAGAACGCGAAAGACTAGAGATCTCTTCAAGAAAATGAGATACCAAGGGAACATTTCATGCAAAGATGGGCTCGATAAAGGACAGAAATGGTATGGACCTAACAGAAGCAGAAGATATTAAGAAGAGGCGGCAAGAATACACAGAAGAACTGTACAAAAAAGATCTTCATGACCAAGATAATCACGACGGTGTGATCACTCACCTA
>NW_011493430.1:13217-13544 GCF_000754665.1 Bison bison bison | reverse complement strand
TTATTTAACTTATATGCAGAGTAAATCATGCGAAACGTTGGGCTGGAAGAAGCACAAGCTGGAATCAAGATTGCCAGGGGAAATGTCAATAACTTCAGATATGCAGATGACACCACCCTTATGGCAGAAAGTGAAAAGGAACTAAAAAGCCTCTTGATGAAAGTGAAAATGGAGAGTGAAAAAGTTGGCTTAAAGTTCAACATTCAGAAAATGCAGATCATGGCATCCAGTCCCATCACTTCATGGGAAATAGATGGGGAAACAGTGGAAACAGTGTCAGACTTTATTTTTTGGGGCTCCAAAATCACTGCAGATGGTGACTGCAGC
>NW_011493430.1:10005-12672 GCF_000754665.1 Bison bison bison | reverse complement strand
AGCATATTCAAAAGCAGAGACATTACTTTGCCAACAAAGGTCCGTCTAGTCAAGGCTATGGTTTTTCCTGTGGTCATGTATGGATGTGAGAGTTGGACTGTGAAGAAGGCTGAGCACCGAAGAATTGATGCTTTTGAACTGTGGTGTTGGAGAAGGCTCTTGAGAGTCCCTTGGACTGCAAGGAGATCCAACCAGTCCATTCTAAAGGAGATCAGCCCTGGGTGCTCTTTGGAAGGAATGATGCTAAAGCTGAAACTCCAGTAGTTTGGCCACCTCATGCAAAGAGTTGACTCATTGGAAAAGACTCTGATGCTGGGAGGGACTGGGGGCAGGAGGAGAAGGGGATGACAGAGGATGAGATGGCTGGATGGCATCACTGACTCGATGGACGTGAGTCTCAGTAAACTCCGGGAGTTGGTGATGGACAGGGAGGCCTGGCGTGCTGCGATTCATGGGGTTGCAAAGAGTGGGACACGACTGAGCGACTGAACTGAACTGAACTGAAGGGGAAAAAAGCATCCCAGGAGGTGAGACAGAATCCAATCCCATGCTTGACGTGTAAATCCAACTGCAGGTCCAGCCACCAGGGCAACAGGCACTATCAGCTGCCCAACACAGGGACGTCCAGCGGTATCTGAAGGTTGGATAAGTGACAAGTCATGTTTCAGCATTAATAAGTGCACCTGAACTTCTAACGTAACTGGGCACCCTGTATCCTTACTTCCTGAACCTGGTAACCCTCCACTGAGTCTGTGAGAATCAGCAAGAGACAGAAGGACCCTGGGTTTCTGATATTCTGAGATGGTGATTTACATTTTCAAAAGGCAATATTCTCTGCCCTATGAAATCATACTCCTAAAACAAAAAGAGAAATATTAATCAAATAATTTCTTCATAAGAGAACAGAACACAGAAGAAAATAAAATTCAGAGGAAAAAAAACAAAGGAATTATAAAGTCCTGCTCTAAGGTTGTCAGGTACCCTTACGTAAAACAAAGAACAGGCCCAGTCCGAGGTCCCTGCACAGGGTCCAGCCCAGCGGTGGCCTCTCCCCCGAGAACCATGCGGGCGCCAATGCCAGCTGGGCTGTGAGCACCAGACAGGTTTTCAAAGCTGGAGGCTTCTAGAGTGCTCCCCACCCACCCGCACTCCCTGATTTTAAACTATTTACCACATATCAATTTCACAAGCCAATTACCAAGACAGTTGGGAAAGAAAGAATGAATCCTTTCAACATCTCACATATTTTTTCCCCTCTTTTGTCTGTTCTTCCCCTTGACAGAAAAAAAAGAGAGTTCCTAAATTTGGAAAACACAATTAATACCCAATGTGGCCGCATACAATGCGTATCAGTGACTCTGAAACAGACAGGCTCCTTGTTGTCTGCGGATTCTCCTCAGCCGGCCTCTCTGCAAAGAGGCAATGGCAGCAGACAGCCGCTCTCCCGATGCCCGCTCTCCCGGTGCCCGCTCTCCCGATGCCCGCTCTCCCGGCCGCCCGCTCTCCCGATGCCCGCTCTCCCGGATGCCTGCTCTCCTGATGCCCGCTCTCAGGGCTGCCCGCTCTCCCGGCTATGCATCTTCATCCGTCCTCCGCACCCTGCAAAGCCTCCGACCCAGGCTCCTCCCCAAGCCAACGCTTTGGACTGAACAGAACCCTCACCCGTGCACGGCAAGTACAGGCTGTGTTGGGACGCTGATCTGAACCAATCATCCATAAAGTGACATTCCGACAAGACTGGAGGAAAATCTTAAAATGGTTAGATGATGTGAATTACCGGAATTTTGTTAGGTCTCAGACAGCAAAGAACCTGCCTGCAATGTGGGAGACCCAGGTTCAATCCCTGGTTGGGGAAGATCCCCTGGAGGAGGGCGTGGCTACCCACTCCAGTGTTCTAGCCTGAGAATCCCATGGACGGAGGAGCCTGGCGGGATACAGTCCATGGGGTCGCAAAGAGTCAGCCACGACTGACCGACTAATATTTTCACATTCTCTCGGTAAATGACGTGCAGTCACGTTTAAAATGTCCGCATTTAATACAAAACAAACGCGCTCCAAGTACAGAGGTGGGAATCTCACGGCCCCGAACGCGTGCTGCCGAGGCCTGCCCGGCCGCAGACAGCGAGGGACACGCGGGCCGTGTGCGAGGCCACTTTTGTCAGAGGTAGGAACTCGCTCTTCACGGGAGTCCGGAGCAACAGCAGAGACCCGCACAGAAGCAGAACCGCACGCGCCCCTTCACAGGGTCCAGCAACACCCCAGAACCCGGCCCTGCCCAGGCCCTGTGCCGTGGGATCGCCTACACCCTCCGCCAGCCCAAGGAGACTGAGGAACGCCTGAAGCCAGGGGACACAAGCATGCCTGACAGACCCCAGCCAGTCTCACTGTTTAACACACACAAGTGCATCACAGACACATCTACAGAGTCTGCTGTGAGCCAGACCAGTTCAGTCGCTCAGTCATGTCCGACTCTTTGCGACCCCCTGAACCGCAACACGCCAGGCCTCCCTGTCCATCACCAACTCCTGGAGTCCACCCAAATCCACGTCCATTGAGTCTGTGATGCCATCCAACCACCTCATCCTCTGTCATCCGCTTCTCCTGCCCTCAATCTTTCCCAGCATCAGGGTCTTTTCCAATGAGTCAACTCTTCACATGAGGTGGCCA
>NW_011493430.1:9529-9905 GCF_000754665.1 Bison bison bison | reverse complement strand
CAGCTTCAACATCAGTCCTTCCCATGAACACCCAGGACTGATCTCCTTTAGAATAGACTGGTTGGATCTCCTTGCAGTCCAAGGGACTCTCAAGAGTCTTCTCCAACACCACAGTTCAAAAGCATCAATTCTTCGGCCCTCAGCTTTATAGACCAACTCTCACATCCATACATGACCACTGAAAAAACCATATCCTTGACTAGATGGACCTTTGTTGGCAAAGTAACGTCTCTGCTTTTTAATATGCTGTCTAGCTTGGTCATAACTTTCCTTCCAAGGAGTAAGCGTCTTTTAATTTCATGGCTGCAGTCACCATCTGCAGTGATTTTGGAGCCCAGAAAAATAAAGTCAGCCACTGTTTCCCCTGTTTCCCCAT
>NW_011493430.1:5008-8676 GCF_000754665.1 Bison bison bison | reverse complement strand
GCACACCCGTGTCCGCTTCGGAAAGCCACCTGGCCCTGTCCACACACACCCAGTCCCTCCCTCAGCGCCTCAGCCGCCACGAGGGCCCGAAGGCATGGCAGCCAGCAGCCACACCCCCGGCGCAGGAGCCCAGGCTTGACGCACACACACCTCACAGCAAGCATGCCCTGCGCACAGCCAGAGAGCCTGCAGCCACAGCTAAAACCCAACAAGGCCAGAGAGGCACTCTTTAAACAGGAGTCTCGTTCAGGCTTCACTCCTGCGCACCATCAGCAAGCTCGACACCTCCTCACCAAGCACACACACGACACTGCTCCCTTCCTGTTTCAACCCCTGAGGTCACGAGTAGCAGGAGCAGCCCATTAACTCCTGTTCACACTCCAGTCTCGCCCCTCTTCAACCTTCACGTCTGCCCTGCAGTTCAAAAGCCATCTTCTACAACTATGCCTGCCCTGCATCTTCTCACAACACCCAGCGCCACCCCGTCCACGAGCTCACGCCCACATCTAGCAGCACGGAGAATCCCAAAGCAGCCACCGGCCAGCTCCAGACCCAGCCCATCCATGTGCTTCCAGCAGCTAAGAATGCCTTTCGTATGTGTAAGGTGTAAAAGTAAGAAAGTGTATGTATCAGAAACCATGAGGAGCACGCACAGATGGGCTTGCCAGAAGAAGTTTGCTGACCCCTAATCCAGCGCAACAATTTTCAGGTCCAAGTCAGCCTGCCAAACACCCTGAGGTGCCAACCTATGGCATCAAGCTACTCAGCACCCCCAGGTCAGAGCCTTGGTCTTGGGCTGCACGCCCTCCGCTCAGCTTTCACCCCGAAGGTCCAGCTCTGCACTGAGCCCCACAAGGAAGTACAACTCTGCCAACCTCGCTGGACAGGGAGACCCCAGGAAACGTGGTGGACTGACTCCCCTGGGTAAGCCCTAACACCCAGCCTAACAATGCCCCAAGATACGTGTTCCCTGCCACGTGTCCCAAGACCGTTTGATGAACACATTTCAAGGAATGATGGACCACAAAGTGCAGTCCTGTTACATCAAGAGAGAAGTCACACGGTCACACAAAGACTGCAGAAAGGAGAGCCCACTGCATCACACTGACCTGCACCTGCTCTTTGAGACGAAACAGGAAAACAAAGGAACAAAAAGAGATGCTCTGCAATGGGGGCAGGGAGCATTCTGGGCTCTCTGCCAAGGAAGATACTGCGTCTTGTGCAATGAGGGGCCTGGACGCGAGACGCTGGCGAGCGGCGAGGGGCCTGGACGTGAGACGCTGGCGAGCGGCGAGGGGCCTGGACGTGAGACGCTGGTGAGCCGCGAGGGGCCTGGACGCGAGACGCTAGCGAGCAGCGAGGGGCCTGGACCAGAGGGCCGGGAGGGTGGCACCACCACCACATGCTCTCTGACAGACGCCTGTCAAGACTGCAGTCCTGCCTGCTGTCAGAAGACACTCAGAAGCTGCTTCCTAAACTGGCTCTGTAAAGAGACGGCACACAAAGCCCATCCACCACGGCTCTGCTGCCTCCAGGGCCTGCACCTCTGCTCCAGGACGGGCACTGTGTCCTCAGAGGGGGGCCAGTGCGCCAGGACTCTCCCAGCGGGTGCCCCCCTGTGGCCACTGCTTCTTACAGCCCAAGCAAGGTCTCACGCTGGACCAATGGCACCTCCGGAACAGTCACCAGGGACCCGCACTGGCCCGGGCCCCACGGCTGCCGTGGGCACCAGGTGGGCGGTGCCGCCTCACTCGAGTGATGCTCCTTCCCACGGGCACGGCGAGAGTCCCAGGAACGGGGTCATTTTCTCTCCTCTCACCGGTGCATGCTTCTCCCCATTACTAACGTGACAGGAACGGCCTTCAAGTGTTTTAATGAGAAGAAAGTTTTCAATCCACTGAACAGCGGGCAGCACAAGCGTCCAGTAACTGACCACCTCCCCGGGCCAGGGCTCCGCAGCCCAGCTCCACACTCCCTGTAGAACAGGGGAGGGAAAACAAAGCTGGATGGAACTGATATATCAAGGAGGAGGAGACACCGGCTCCCGTCTGCAGACCTGAAGCACCTCCCACGAGACACCGGCGGGGAGGGGCACTATCCACCCCGGAGGGCCCTGCAGGGTGGCCAGGCAGACGGAGGTGGGCCGAGCCTCTGACGGGCAGGAGAGCCCCGAGCTTCCTGGGAGGAGGACCGGCCCCTGCTGAGCACTGACTCAGAGGGGGCCAGGGACCAGGACCCGCGCCACCCACAGGAAGGCGGCGGAGGTCCAACAGAGCCCCGGCTCGGCGGGACGGGCCGCCATCTGGTGGTGAGCAGCGGAAGTGCAGGCTATGTGCAGAACACCAGAGAAATTCACTACGTTTTCCTTCATCAGAAAGGTTCTTGCAAGAAGACTATGTTCCTAATCTGATTCGAGATTTTTTTCTAACCTTCCCACAATACTGCTCTATAATGGGACAGAAATAACATGGGAAAAACAAACACATTCACGGCTGAATTTCCTTCACAATCCCCATCTGACACAAGGATGGAGCACAGTGGAGACAGTAAACCAAGGCGGTGGCGCTGTGCAGCCGCGCGCAGCAGACACACGGAGCCCGCTCCCGTCAGAAGGAGCGCCTGAGAGACGGGTTCTGCGGGGTCCAGGCCCCTGCTGGCCCAGCACGCCCCCCAGCAACGCTGAGCGGCTCGGCCCAGGCCAGCTGACACCCGCTTGGGGCAGCCACAGACGGTCTCTCCCTGTGTCTCTGGTTACAGCCACTCCCTCCTACATCAGAAATCGGAACTGGGACAGTCCGCCACTGTCTTTCAAAATAACAAGAAACCCACATTAACATAAAATATATTTATGAAAAATAAAGTTAAGTCGCTCAGTCGTGTCCAACTCTTTGCGACCCCGTGGACTGTAACCTATCAGGCTCCTCTGTCCATGGGATTTTCCAGGCAAGTGTACTGGAGTGCGCTGCCATTTCCTTCTCCAAGGGATCTTCCCGACCCAGGGATCGAACCCCGGTCTCGCGCGTTGGACACTAGGGAAGTCTACCACTTTTCAAAACAAAAGCACAGTTTTTTCAAAACAAAAACTCTACTATCTTATAATAACCTGGAAAAGAACCGAAGAAGAATGAATAGATAACTGAACCATTTTGCTGTAAAAACAAAAACAGTAGAGACAAGAGCGGTGTCGCTTCACCTGCATGTTTACAACTTGCCCTCCTGGCTTCACAGAGCACACGCGCCTCCTGCACACTCGCCGCCTCTGCACACTCATCTCCTGCATGTTCATCTGCACACTCGTCTACTCAGCACACTCATCTGCACTCTCCTGCAAGCTCACCTCCTGTCCTCTCTCCTGCACACTCACCTCCTCTACAAGCTCATCTCCTGCATGTTCATCTGCACACTCGTCTACTCAGCACGCTCATCTCCTGCACTCTCTTCTGCACACTCGCCTCCTCTACAAGCTCATCTCCTGCACACTCGTCTGCACGCTCATCTCCTGCATGTTCATCTGCACACTCGTCTACTCAGCACGCTCATCTGCACTCTCGTCTACTCAGCACATTCATCTGCACTCTCCTGCATGCTCATCTCCTGCAGTCCCTTCTGCACACTCGCCTCCTCTACAAGCTCATCTCCCGCACACTCGTCTCCTGCACACTCATCAC
>NW_011493430.1:2146-3838 GCF_000754665.1 Bison bison bison | reverse complement strand
ACTGTGGTGTTAGAGAAGACTCTTGAGAGTCCCTTGGACTGCAGGGAGATCCAACCAGTCCATCCTAAAGGAAATCAGTCCTGACTGATACTGAAGCTGAAACTCCAATACTCTGGCCACCTGATGTGAAGGGCTGACTCATTGGAAAAGACCCTGATGCTGGGAAAGATTGAAGGCAGAAGGACAAGGGGATGACAGAGGATGAGATGGTTGGAAAGCATCACCAACTCAGTGGACATGAGTTTGAGCAAGCTCCAGGAGATTGTGAAGGACAGGGAACCCTGGCACACTTCAGTCCAAGGGGTTGCAAAGAGTCAGACATGACTGAGCAACTGAACATAATCACTCCTTCCTTGTTGAATGTGAATGTCACGTGCTATTGAGAGGCCAGTAAAGAAGGCTGAGGACCAAGCAGGGGGGTTGGCAACACTCAGGTCAATGGTGTCCTGCTTGAACAGGTTCAAAGGGCAGGTATGGGAGGTCCTGGAAACAGCAAAGCGTTTCCAGGAAGTCTAAGAAACTGGGATTTCATTTACAGGAAGGTCAAGAGAGTTGGACCATGAAGAATGCTGAGCACCAAAGAATTAATGCTTTCAAACTGTGGTGCTGGAGAAGACTTTTGAGAGTTTCTTTGACAGCACGGAGATCAAACCAGCCAATCCTAAAGGAAATCAACCCTGAATATTCATCAGAAGGACTGATGCTGAAGCTAAAGCTCCAATATTTTGGCCACCTGATTGATGCAAAAAGTCGACTCATTGGAAAAAACCCTGACGCTAGGAAAGATTGAAGGCAAAAGGAGAAGAGGGTGACAGAGGATAAGATGGTTAGGTAGCATCACGAACTCAATGGACATGAATTTGAGCAAACTCTGGGAGACAATGAAGGACAGGGGCGCCTGCTGGGCCGCAGTCCACAGGGCTGCAGAGTCAGATGCGCCTTAAGGACTAAACAACAGCAAGAAGCACGTGTGCACAGACACCCGCGTCTCAAAGCCGGGGTGATGGGCGTTCAGGCTAAAAAGCAGCACAGGCCTCTGTGCTGGAGTCAGAAAGCAGAGCCGGAAGCCGCCATCCCCAGCACATGCACCGGGCAGGGCTGCAGACACAGACGGGAGCGTCTCACACGCCCCGCGGCTCTCAAGTTCCAACCCAGGCAGGTGGCACCAGCCCGCGTCCCAGCTGCCATCTCCTGTGCAAACTGGGCCCCTCACCTGCAGGCGCGCGGGCCCGCCTTCCACTCGGAGCCCTTCCTTTCTGGCCCTCTCCCTGGAGAATTAGCCTGTCTTTCTCCCACAGGCTGCAGGATTCTTTTCCAAGATGGACCAGAGTCAAGACAAACGTGAAAGGGTTTCAGCCCAGGGCAGCACTGTGCACAGTGATAGCAGGGCCAGCAGGAGCAGCTTTAAACTCTCCAGCAGCCCTGTTAGAGAGTGCGAAGAGGAGTGATTACTTTAAATAAACGTTATTTAACCCAATACACGTCCAAAATGTTACCAGTACAACACGTAACTAAGATTAAAAAAAAAAATAGTACCCTGCAAAAGCACAAAATGTCTCAATAAGCCTCTGAAATCCAATGTATACTTCACACATAAAGGGCATCTCAGTTGGGGTGGACCAATTTCAGATGTTCAAACATCACTTGGGGCTCACGGAAGGGAGTGGCAGTCGGCTCTCCACTCCAGCCTGA